>NW_025766260.1:0-53461 GCF_003918875.1 Haliotis rubra
ATTCAGGAACATTTAAGATCCAGGAGTCTTATTGTTTGGCCCTTGTGCTTCTATTCTGGCTTTTCCTCACTGTCCTTCTGATGTGGAAGTCCTCCACTATTTCTGCTGAATTGAAATCTCCGCAGGACCTATTCACTTCTGAGACAATTACATACCTGACACGTGTACAATACCCTTGTAATCCAACATACATTCTCTGCTCTGCATTCGCCATATAGTCTTCAACACTATCAATCAAATAAACCTGACACTCCTTGAGTCCCACTGGCCGGGGTCAACTTTGTAAAACTGTCACCTGTGCCGACGCTATGAAAATGTGTGCTGCTCTAACATTAGTCCTCACTATACATGATCCTCAAAAAGACAATCTCTCTCTATTGCCTAGATCTCCTACCAAGCAGCAGGTGTTTCAATTTCTCAATCAGTGAAAGTTTATCATTTCAAATCAAATGATATTTGATTACAGGTGATGTGATACCTCTGGTACCCTACACATGTCATGATTTTGTAACAGACTCAATTGGTTCAATGGACTCCTAATTCCAGTGTCCTCAGCTTATTCACATAAACATGTAATAGTATTCCTATACTGGACACTGGAGTTAGCAAAGAAGCAATGAACTTTGTCTCTGTAAGTCCTTAAGTTTAAAGTTACTGGAGTCAAATCCATTTGCGACTTAAATCAATGGTAGTTTTCTGTCTCTCTTTAAGAAATGTAAACCTAACAATGCATCAACAGATATGTTGAATGAACATGAAATGTTTGATCAATGCTTGAGATATACCTAAAACATTTAACTGATTTCAACCTGCTCCAACCAATGTCCTTGCACCTTGTGTTGTAATAGGAAAATAGTTCTCATTCTTGTTAAATGAGAAACATCTGATTTCATGCAGCGCAAACTGGCACCTGAGTCACATAACACATTGTATGATTTCCTGAATCTTAACCCTAACACTGCTATATGATAGTCCCACACTACATGTCAAAATAACAAACATCACTCAAATCACTATTCTTACTGTGATTTGGCTCTTGATCATCTTCAACTATAAATGTGTGCCCTACCACTTTTAATGGCATTATCATGAACGTGTGCTAATTCATCAGCAGGTTCACACCCTCATTTTAGCATCACACTGTGACTTTGGCAAAAGTTTGGCTCAGAAAAAACAGAATCAGCTAATGTGGCCTATCCTACCACATCAATAACATTGTAATATTCTAGCAAACTCAGACATACTAAAATGTGTCCTACCGCAACCTCTGCATATCCTCCTAGGATGTGGCATCTGTGTACCATCCATATGGTTCATAGGGTCCATAGTACCCAAAGGTCGGTCTATGGACTCCAGAACTCTGTCTAGAGCCCATGGTTTCTGTCCCTGAGAGCTATAAAGTTCTGTGTCCACACTAGGCTCTTGAGGCTGAAATCCTGAATTTTCACGAAAGCCACCTTGGAATCTCACCCAGCGAGGGAGAAGCACTACGCCGTCCATATGGTGTCTCTATAGCCCACGTCCATATGAATTGTCTCTGAAGTCCACGTCCATATAAATTGTCTCTACTGTTGGTCCCTTGAGTTCTCCCTCGATGTCCAAAAGGATAATATTTGTCCCTTTAAGTCCTCAATAACAGCTACAAGTCTATCTGGCCAAGGAGGGCGATGAGCTACCAAAGGCAGCATCTCCCATCCTTGCACTCTCAGAGCACCTCATCTTTTGTATCGTGAGGCCTGGTCAAGATAAATTGCTTTATCTGAGGGTTTTGAGTTTCTGATCACAGCGTCTTTGACAAAATTGTCGTCAAGACGATCAAGACCCCTGGCCTCATGCTCAAGGTCCTGTAGGAAGTCCTCAAAGTTCACCAGAGTCTTTTTGCTACAGAGTCTACTGTACAACTTATCTAACCTATCATACAATTGCACAGAATTTTGCTTGTACCCTAGCAAGAAAAGCAGCTTTTACTTCCTACCTCCCAAGAATCATCCTCAAAGTCTCTTTTGCCTCAAACCATTTAAAAGCTTTGCCATCTAGCCAGCAAAATGAAAGCTTCTTTCTTGCCCTCATCAGAGTAATTGTTCAGAGAGGAGTAAACTTTTCATAATGTTTCAACCAAGCACTGGCCTTAAGCTGATTCGCTCCATCAAATTTCTCAAGATTGATGTGACTAAGGGCAAATGTATTTGCCAATGTACAAACACTTTTGTTTAGTCTGTCTGGGTTATCCTCACGATATTGTGAAAAGAAACTAGACTGACCCTCTTTCTTAACTTTGCTGCTGCACCTCTTCACTGTCATACAGCATTTTGAAAGTTACAGTTGTGTCAACAGTAGACTCTCCAAAACAATCTAACTCTTTCTGAAGTAGGAGAAATAAACGAAGCACCCCTTTCACTAATTGGAGATCTAACAACTGGCTCAGTTAAAGTAGCAAAACTCGGTGAGAATGCTGGCAAAATCAAATGAGGCATTGGAATGGTTAGTGGGAGTAGAAAACTTAACTACTGTACCCTCATCATCAAGAGATGACATGACGCGATATAAACACATAATGAGTACAAACAATAGTCACAGAGATAGAGAAAAATCAGAGTATCACAGTACACAAGCTAAACAGTCAATGCACACTGAAGAAAGTTACTCTCCATCACACAAGTAGGCTGCTGGGGGTCTGTCCCGCTGAAACTGTATCCAACACCAGGAAATCAATAACACTGTAGTGGTAGTGACCACACTGTCAGAAAATCAATAAGTCCCAGGGCCCACAGAGTTAATGTTCACTGTCAGGCTTGGAGAGGTCCTCCACACGGTTGAAAGGCAAAATGCACCTATTTTCAGTAAATCAGGACATAACCTACCATGGATGGCTACAGTCTCTTCCAGGTCCACATGGCACATACCCATAGCAGGAGATGGAAACAGTTCACGTACCTTTTCACATGAATTGCCAGAGTCCAGCACAAATCATAACTTTTTCACACAGCAGGAAAAAACTTTTGAGCACGGTACAGAGAACTTAAAGCAATCTCCGCCATTTATTACCTTAGGTTTTCGGGGTGTTGTACCCTTATTTCCTAGGCAATCTGTCTAGCCACTCTGGTTCTGGGGATGATGTAGCTAGATGGATAATCAAGGATAAGTCCAGTATGGTGTCCAAGTCCTGTTTATTTTGGAATGAATTCTTTCACAAAGGTCCTCAGATGCTTCCTAGCACCTGGATTTACATGCAACACAGATTCACAACTTCATGGAAGAACTTGTTGGTTTTTCTTGCCCAACTCCTTAAGTTACAATTACATCTCAGCCATTCTCTCCAATATACAGAGAACCTCTCAAGTCAACAGTAGGGCCCAGCTCTGTCGCTCTCTCCCAGTCAACTCAGTTTTGATTCTCTTCACAATTTGTTTGCTCCTCCCCTGAGAAAATCTGTCCTACCCCATATAAAATGACTCATAACCCATCTGACTTATAAGTTGCTCATTAGTCCCTTTTCAACTGACTCATATTCAAGCTGCACCACTAACTATAATCATTTCCCTCTCTTCCAAAGACTTAATCAATTTTACCATCAATTTCTTCCATCTTAAATGTACCTTATTAGTGAGCTTAAATCATTCGTAAAACATTCAACCAAATAAAACTTCCGACTGTCAGGCGCCAGAGGATGGTTAATGGAATCATTACGTGTGTCCCTTTCCTGATTCTTCAGTATCTTAATTACTAGTAACTACCTAAATGGTATATGAGTCACCCGATCCGTGTTCCACTCATCTCCCTTACTAGATTTGTTGTATGCAAAGGGAAATGAATCGATATGAATCTAGTTACTCTGGTCAATGCACTTTCCAAGCACAATGACACTTCTTAACTGAACTCCAAATTTCCTTAAATATTTACCAAATATATTTTAAGTTTTCAATCCTAAATATCCTGGTTATAGTAGAAGTAATGTGTTTAGGGAGGTACCAGTCCTCGTGCCTAGGGCTAATTTTAGGGCTTTATATTGGATGGAGTTTAATTTTTGGAGGTTACAGGAGGAGAGTGGAGAATCAGGGCGGCGTAGTCCAGTTTAGGCAGTATGAGCGTTTTGTATATGTTGATAAGTGTGTGTTTGTCGGCACCCCAGTTTGTGCCGCTGATGGCTCTCATTAAGTTGAGATCTTTTTGACAAGAATTGACCAGGTTATGAATGTGGGGTGTCCATGACATATGTTGGTCAAAGGTTACTTCTAGGAATTTTGCTTCCTTTTTTAATTCAATTTTTCGGTTATTTAGGTGCAGTTTGGGTGTAAAATTTTGCATTCGTTGTGTTTTGAAGAGTATGCCCACGGTTTTTTTAACGTTAGTGAGGAACCCCCACTGTTGGGCCCAATTTTGAATATGATTAAGCATTTTTTTGCATTTTGTAGAGCCTTGTTTGACAGAAGTGGAGGAAGAAAGAAATATCGTCGGCAAATTTGGCTTTTGAAATTTCAGGCCATTTATCTGGGAATATGTCGTTGATCATGAAATTAAAAAGTGTTGGTGATAATATGCTGCCCTGGGGGGTCCCATGTGCTAGGGGATGGGGGCTGTCTGTTTGTTTCTGAGTGCAGATTGGAGTTCTTGTATATTCATTATTTTGTTTATAGGTAGATCTGTGTGTGGCGGTTGTGGGGTGAATGGGGCTGCTTTTCATGGTGTTTTGAAAAGAAGGTGGGTACTTGGTGGAGCTACTGACGGCCGAGAGGTGGGCAGCAAATGCATTAGCTCTGTCTTTATTTGTGGCTAGGTCCGGAAGGTTTGGGTAAATAGTTTTTTTGGAAATGCCCTTAATGGCGTTAAATTTTTTCCACGTAGTTCTAGAATTTCGATTTGTTAGCTTAAGGGTGGAACAGAATTGTTTCCAATGGTCATTTTTTGCTGCCTCTATTAATTTCATAGTTTTATTTCTTAGTTGTTTTGCCAAATGTAATTTCGAACGGTCCCTCTTGGATTGATTAAGGGCCTTTTTTCTTGCCTTTCTGGCGTTGATGATTTCTGTGCTCCACCAAGGGACTGTTTTTTGTGCAGGGTTATATCGAAAAGTTGGAATGCATTTTTCTGAGATGTCAAGTATGGTACTAGTGAGGTTTGTGTTGAAAGTGTTTATGTCTGTGTTGAAAATGGCTGTGGTGTCTATTTGTTTACAAAGTGTTGAGAATTTGTTCCAGTTTGCTTTTTTTAATGTTGAATCTTAGTTCTGTGGGTGGTTGTGGTGAGGTGGTGGTGGGTGTGGTGTGGGTGGGTATGTGTGATGTGATTGTGATTTTGATGGGGCAGTGGTCACTGCCCCAGGAGTCATTGTGGACCTCACATATACAAGATTGTGTAAGTTTAGGTGTAGTGAGTGTAATATCTATTGCTGTGTGGGTGAATGTAGGTGGGAGAGTTGGTATCTTGTAGGTTGGTTGTCGTTTAGTGTGCTTAGGTTGTGTTTGTCTAGCCAGTCGGAAAGTCGAGTCCCATTAGTGTTGGTGAAAGGTCTTGTGCCCCACAGTGGATGGTGAGCGCTGAAATCTCCGAGGATAATGGTATATGGACTTAGGAATTTGGATAGTATTTCTAAATCAGTAGTAGTGATTTTGTGAGTGGGTCTTCTATATACGTTTATGATGGTAAATTCTTTATTATTAAGTTTTGTTTTAATAGCCAGGACTTCTAGATCTTGGGTGGGGATGTCGAAAGTGGTATAATTTAATTGCTCTGTTTTAAAGAAGCCCAGGCCTCCGGCAGGGAGGCCTGGGGTTTTTACTGGCCGAATGAAAATATAGCCTGGTATTTTGAAGGCATTTTTAGGTGATAATTTGGTTTCTTGCAGAGCGATTATTTGGGGGGAGATTTTATTTTGGGCGATGAGTGCCTTTAGCTCATGCCCATGTACTCGGAGTCCGTTGTAGTTCCAATGTAATATAGCCATGGTTGCAGTAATTTGTAGCAGTAGATTAATAAAGACCATGGGTTGGGGCATAATTTGCAATAGGTTGTTGGTGGCTAGGGCAGCTTAGTGGTTGGAGAGTTTTAAGAAAGGTTTTTTGATGGCGATAAGGAGGCTGGCTAGACCCTTGTGGTAGAGTTTGAGTTTGTGGGCAAGGGTATGAAGTTTCTTAGCTGTGGGATCTTTGAGTAGAATGGCTGCAGATATGAATTCTATGAGCTTGTTGAGGTTTTGATTTAATTTTTGTGGTGTGAGCGTGAGGTTGGGTTTGTGTGGGGGAGCAGTGTGTTGTTTGGCTGTGTGGAGGTGGGGTTGGATAGCTTGGATGGTGGGTGGTTTGGGGAGGGTGGTATTGGTAGGTGGGGGTTAGTTTGTGGGCTTGGGGGGTGGTCGGGCAGTGTTTGGGCAGGGTTTGTGGGTGTGGGGTGGGGTGTGTGTGGGTAGGAGTGGTTGTTTAGGTTTGGTGGGGTTTGTGCGTGGTTGGGTGGGTGCAGGGGTTAGTTTTAGTGGGTGGTGGGTGGGTAGGTTTGGGAGGGTTGGATGGAACGTGGTTTGGGGGTTTAGAGGGGAGGGGGCTGAGGATGGAGCTGGATGTGGTATTAGCAGATGGAGTGGAGGAAGACCCTGAGAGGAGAGAGTGATATGCGAGTGGTATGTGTGCTGGTTTTGGCAGGTCGGTGTGTTTTATGTGTTTGTTTAGTTTGAGGATGTGGTTTTGCTTGATAGGGCATGTATTTTGTGTTGAAGTGTGTCCGTATGTGTCGCAGTGAATGCAGTATTTTTGCCATGAACATTCTTCTACTGTGTGGCCGTCCGACCCGCATTTGGGACATAACATTGGTGATTTGCAAGTGGTGGTTGTGTGTGTGTAAGAGAAACAGTATCTGCATTGTTGTGGGTTTTTCCTGATGGGGTGTACTTTGTATGATAGCGCTCCAAATGTGATATGAGTGGGTAGTGTGGTGGTGTCGAAGGTTAGGAAGGTTGTTTGGGTTTTTGAGTTGTACATGGTGGGTTGCTTGTTATTGATTGTGCGGTATTGGGTGATTTTAGGTTGTGTTGGGATAGTGTTTGCAATGTCTATGTAGTTTTCTATATCTGTTTGTGATTCCCTGGCATCAATGTGGATTACCCTGTTACGACGTAAATTGTAATAACGCGGTAAAATGTAATAAACTGCGGCAAATTGTAATAACACCGCGGTAAATTGTAATACCGCGGTAAATTGTAATAAAAAACGCGGTAAATTGTAATAACTGAGCCGCGGTAAATTGTAATAAAAACTGCGGCAAATTGTAATAACTGAAACTGCGGCAAATTGTAATAACCCCTGCGGTAAAATGTAATAAAATACATTTCATTGCCTATTATGCAAGGAAACATTCATGATGCTAAAATGTGAGACTAAGCTTTATAAAAATCCCTACCCGGACCTTGAAAACATCGGCATCTCTGATTCATTCTACTTTCCAAAGAAGGTCGAATTCCAGCTTTACAAAAATCAAACCCCGGACTTTGAAAACATCGGCATTAATCGAAAACGGTAACAAACTGCGGCAAATTGTAATAACGAGCGCGGTAAATTGTAATAAACTGCGGCAAATTGTAATAACTGGCGCGGTAAAATGTAATAACTTCTCTGATTCCTTCTAATTTCCAAAGAAAGTCGAATTCCAATGTTTGTTTCACTTCATTATGGTCAGATCTAATCACTGGGATGTTAAATGAATGGAAAAAACCTGAAATATTTTGGGCTATTTCTATCATTCAAACTGAGAGACAGAAGTCGTAAATTCTAACAAACTGCGGCAAATTGTAATAACAAGCGCGGTAAATTGTAATAAAATCTCTGATTCCTTCTAATTTCCAAAGAAAGTCGAATTCCAGTGTTTCTTCCACTTAATCATGGTCACATTCCACCACTGGCGTGTTAAAAGAACGAAAAAACGCAATATTTTGGATTATTTCTATCAGTCGTACTGAGAGGCAGGTTCTGTAAATTCTAACAAACTGCGGCAAATTGTAATAACAAGCGCGGTAAATTGTAATAAAATCTCTGATTCCTTCTAATTTCCAAAGAAAGTCGAATTCCAGTGTTTCTTCCACTTAATCATGGTCACATTCCACCACTGGCATGTTAAAAGAACGAAAAAAGGCAATATTTTGGATTATTTCTATCAGTCGTACTGAGAGGCAGGTTCTGTAAATTCTAACAAACTGCGGCAAATTGTAATAACAAGCGCGGTAAATTGTAATAAAATCTCTGATTCTTTCTAATTTCCAAAGAAAGTCGAATTCCAGTTTTTTTTCCACTTAATCAGGGTCACATTCCACCACTGGCGTGTTAAATGAACGAAAAAAGGCAATATTTGGGATTATTTCTATCAGTCGAAGTGAGAGGCAGGTGCTGTAAATTCTAACAAACTGCGGCAAATTGTAATAACTGGCGCGGTAAATTGTAATAACATCTCTGATTCCTTCTAATTTCCAAAGAAAGTCGAATTCCATTGTTTGTTTGCCTTCATTATGGTCAGATCCCATCACTGGGATGTTAAATGAATGAAAAAAAACCTGAAATATTTTGGGATATTTTCTGTCATTCAAACTGAGAGGCTTGAGCCGTAAATTCTAACAAACTGCGGCAAATTGTAATAACAAGCGCGGTAAATTGTAATAAGATCTCTGATTCTTTCTAATTTCCAAAGAAAGTCGAATTCCAGTGTTTCTTCCACTTAATCAGGGTCACATTCCACCACTGGCGTGTTAAATGAACGAAAAAAGGCAATATTTGGGATTATTTCTATCAGTTGAAGTGACAGGCAGGTGCTGTAAATTCTAACAAACTGCGGCAAATTGTAATAACAAGCGCGGTAAATTGTAATAAACTGCGGCAAATTGTAATAACTGGCGCGGTATAATGTAATAACTTCTCTGATTCCTTCTAATTTCCAAAGAAAGTCGAATTCCAATGTTTGTTTGCTTTCATTATGGTCAGATCCCATCACTGGGATGTTAAATGAATGAAAAAAAACCTGAAATATTTTGGGCTATTTTCTGTCATTCAAACTGAGAGACAGGAGCCGTAAATTCTAACAAACTGCGGCAAATTGTAATAACAAGCGCGGTAAATTGTAATAAAATCTCTGATTCCTTCTCATTTCCAAAGAAACTCGAATTCAAGTGTTTGTTCGACTTAATCATGGTCACATTCCACCACTGGCTTGTTAAAAGATCGAAAAACGGCAATATTTGGGATTATTTCTGTCAGTCGTACTGAGATGAAGGTTCTGTAAATTCTAACAAACTGCGGCAAATTGTAATAACAAGCGCGGTAAATTGTAATAAAATCTCTGATTCCTTCTAATTTCAAAAGAAAGTCGAATTCAAGTGTTTGTTCGACTTAATCATGGTGACATTCGACCACTGGCGTGTTAAATGAACGAAAAAAGGCAATATTTGGGATTATTTCTATCAGTCGAAGTGACAGGCAGGTGCTGTAAATTCTAACAAACTGCGGCAAATTGTAATAACAAGCGCGGTAAATTGTAATAAACTGCGGCAAATTGTAATAACTGGCGCGGTAAAATGTAATAACTTCTCTAATTCCTTCTAATTTCCAAAGAAAGTCGAATTCCAATGTTTGTTTGCCTTCATTATGGTCATATCCCATCACTGGGATGTTAAATGAATGAAAAAAAACCTGAAATATTTTGGGCTATTTGTTCCATCATTCAAACTGAGAGGCTTGAGCCGTAAATTCTAACAACCTGCGGCAAATTGTAATAACAAGCGCGGTAAATTGTAATAAAATCTCTGATTCTTTCTCATTTCCAAAGAAACTCGAATTCAAGTGTTTGTTCGACTTAATCATGATCACATTCCACCACTGGCGTGTTAAATGAACGAAAAAAGGCAATATTTGGGATTATTTTTATCAGTCGTACTGAGATGAAGGTTCTGTAAATTCTAACAAACTGCGGCAAATTGTAATAACAAGCGCGGTAAATTGTAATAAACTGCGGCAAATTGTAATAACTGGCGCGGTAAAATGTAATAACTTCTCTGATTCCTTCTAATTTCCAAAGAAAGTCGAATTCCAATGTTTGTTTGCTTTCATTATGGTCAGATCCCATCACTGGGATGTTAAATGAATGGAAAAAAACCTGAAATATTTTGGACTATTTTCTGTCATTCAAACTGAGAGACAGGAGCCGTAAATTCTAACAAACTGCGGCAAATTGTAATAACAAGCGCGGTAAATTGTAATAAAATCTCTGATTCTTTCTCATTTCCAAAGAAACTCGAATTCAAGTGTTTGTTCGACTTAATCATGATCACATTCCACCACTGGCGTGTTAAATGAACGAAAAAAGGCAATATTTGGGATTATTTTTATCAGTCGTACTGAGATGAAGGTTCTGTAAATTCTAACAAACTGCGGCAAATTGTAATAACAAGCGCGGTAAATTGTAATAAACTGCGGCAAATTGTAATAACTGGCGCGGTAAAATGTAATAACTTCTCTGATTCCTTCTAATTTCCAAAGAAAGTCGAATTCCATTGTTTGTTTGGCTTCATTATGGTCAGGTCCCATCACTGGGATGATAAATGAATGAAAAAAACTGAAATATTTTGGGATATTTTCTGTCATTCAAACTGAGAGGCTTGAGCCGTAAATTCTAACAAACTGCGGCAAATTGTAATAACAAGCGCGGTAAATTGTAATAAACTGCGGCAAATTGTAATAACTGGCGCGGTAAAATGTAATAACTTCTCTGATTCCTTCTAATTTCCAAAGAAAGTCGAATTCCAATGTTTGTTTGGCTTCATTATGGTCAGATCCCATCACTGGGATGTTAAATGAATGAAAAAAAACCTGAAATATTTTGGGATATTTTCTGTCATTCAAACTGAGAGACAGGAGCCGTAAATTCTAACAAACTGCGGCAAATTGTAATAACAAGCGCGGTAAATTGTAATAAAATCTCTGATTCTTTCTAATTTCCAAAGAAAGTCGAATTCCAGTGTTTCTTCCACTTAATCATGGTCACATTCCACCACTGGCGTGTTAAATGAACGAAAAAAGGCAATATTTGGGATTATTTCTATCAGTCGAAGTGACAGGCAGGTGCTGTAAATTCTAACAAACTGCGGCAAATTGTAATAACAAGCGCGGTAAATTGTAATAAACTGCGGCAAATTGTAATAACTGGCGCGGTAAAATGTAATAACTTCTCTGATTCCTTCTAATTTCCAAAGAAAGTCGAATTCCAATGTTTGTTTGCTTTCATTATGGTCAGATCCCATCACTGGGATGTTAAATGAATGGAAAAAAACCTGAAATATTTTGGACTATTTTCTGTCATTCAAACTGAGAGACAGGAGCCGTAAATTCTAACAAACTGCGGCAAATTGTAATAACAAGCGCGGTAAATTGTAATAAAATCTCTGATTCTTTCTCATTTCCAAAGAAACTCGAATTCAAGTGTTTGTTCGACTTAATCATGATCACATTCCACCACTGGCGTGTTAAATGAACGAAAAAAGGCAATATTTGGGATTATTTCTATCAGTCGTACTGAGATGAAGGTTCTGTAAATTCTAACAAACTGCGGCAAATTGTAATAACAAGCGCGGTAAATTGTAATAAACTGCGGCAAATTGTAATAACTGGCGCGGTAAAATGTAATAACTTCTCTGATTCCTTCTAATTTCCAAAGAAAGTCGAATTCCATTGTTTGTTTGGCTTCATTATGGTCAGGTCCCATCACTGGGATGATAAATGAATGAAAAAAAACCTGAAATATTTTGGGATATTTTCTGTCATTCAAACTGAGAGGCTTGAGCCGTAAATTCTAACAAACTGCGGCAAATTGTAATAACAAGCGCGGTAAATTGTAATAAACTGCGGCAAATTGTAATAACTGGCGCGGTAAAATGTAATAACTTCTCTGATTCCTTCTAATTTCCAAAGAAAGTCGAATTCCAATGTTTGTTTGGCTTCATTATGGTCAGATCCCATCACTGGGATGTTAAATGAATGAAAAAAAACCTGAAATATTTTGGGATATTTTCTGTCATTCAAACTGAGAGACAGGAGCCGTAAATTCTAACAAACTGCGGCAAATTGTAATAACAAGCGCGGTAAATTGTAATAAAATCTCTGATTCTTTCTAATTTCCAAAGAAAGTCGAATTCCAGTGTTTCTTCGACTTAATCATGGTCACATTCCACCACTGGCGTGTTAAATGAACGAAAAAAGGCAATATTTGGGATTATTTCTATCAGTCGAAGTGACAGGCAGGTGCTGTAAATTCTAACAAACTGCGGCAAATTGTAATAACAAGCGCGGTAAATTGTAATAAACTGCGGCAAATTGTAATAACTGGCGCGGTAAAATGTAATAACTTCTCTGATTCCTTCTAATTTCCAAAGAAAGTCGAATTCCAATGTTTGTTTGCTTTCATTATGGTCAGATCCCATCACTGGGATGTTAAATGAATGAAAAAACCTGAAATATTTTGGACTATTTTCTGTCATTCAAACTGAGAGACAGGAGCCGTAAATTCTAACAAACTGCGGCAAATTGTAATAACAAGCGCGGTAAATTGTAATAAAATCTCTGATTCTTTCTCATTTCCAAAGAAACTCGAATTCAAGTGTTTGTTCGACTTAATCATGATCACATTCCACCACTGGCGTGTTAAATGAACGAAAAAAGGCAATATTTGGGATTATTTTTATCAGTCGTACTGAGATGAAGGTTCTGTAAATTCTAACAAACTGCGGCAAATTGTAATAACAAGCGCGGTAAATTGTAATAAACTGCGGCAAATTGTAATAACTGGCGCGGTAAAATGTAATAACTTCTCTGATTCCTTCTAATTTCCAAAGAAAGTCGAATTCCATTGTTTGTTTGGCTTCATTATGGTCAGGTCCCATCACTGGGATGATAAATGAATGAAAAAAAACTGAAATATTTTGGGATATTTTCTGTCATTCAAACTGAGAGGCTTGAGCCGTAAATTCTAACAAACTGCGGCAAATTGTAATAACAAGCGCGGTAAATTGTAATAAACTGCGGCAAATTGTAATAACTGGCGCGGTAAAATGTAATAACTTCTCTGATTCCTTCTAATTTCCAAAGAAAGTCGAATTCCAATGTTTGTTTGGCTTCATTATGGTCAGATCCCATCACTGGGATGTTAAATGAATGAAAAAAAACCTGAAATATTTTGGGATATTTTCTGTCATTCAAACTGAGAGACAGGAGCCGTAAATTCTAACAAACTGCGGCAAATTGTAATAACAAGCGCGGTAAATTGTAATAAAATCTCTGATTCTTTCTAATTTCCAAAGAAAGTCGAATTCCAGTGTTTCTTCCACTTAATCATGGTCACATTCCACCACTGGCGTGTTAAATGAACGAAAAAAGGCAATATTTGGGATTATTTCTATCAGTCGAAGTGACAGGCAGGTGCTGTAAATTCTAACAAACTGCGGCAAATTGTAATAACAAGCGCGGTAAATTGTAATAAACTGCGGCAAATTGTAATAACTGGCGCGGTAAAATGTAATGACTTCTCTGATTCCTTCTAATTTCCAAACAAAGTCGAATTCCAATGTTTGTTTGACTTAATCATAGTCAAATTCCACCACTGGCATGTTAAAAGAACGAAAAAAGGCAATATTTTGGATTATTTCTATCAGTCGTACTGAGAGGCAGGTTCTGTAAATTCTAACAAACTGCGGCAAATTGTAATAACAAGCGCGGTAAATTGTAATAAAATCTCTGATTCTTTCTCATTTCCAAAGAAATTCGAATTCAAGTGTTTGTTCGACTTAATCATGATCACATTCCACCACTGGCGGGTTAAATGAACGAAAAAAGGCAATATTTGGGATTATTTTTATCAGTCGTACTGAGATGAAGGTTCTGTAAATTCTAACAAACTGCGGCAAATTGTAATAACAAGCGCGGTAAATTGTAACAAACTGCTGCAAATTGTAATAACTGGCGCGGTAAAATGTAATAACTTCTCTGATTCCTTCTAATTTCCAAAGAAAGTCGAATTCCAATGTTTGTTTGGCTTCATTATGGTCAGATCCCATCACTGGGATGTTAAATGAATGAAAAAAAACCTGAAATATTTTGGGATATTTTCTGTCATTCAAACTGAGAGACAGGAGCCGTAAATTCTAACAAACTGCGGCAAATTGTAATAACAAGCGCGGTAAATTGTAATAAAATCTCTGATTCTTTCTAATTTCCAAAGAAAGTCGAATTCCAGTGTTTCTTCCACTTAATCATGGTCACATTCCACCACTGGCGTGTTAAATGAACGAAAAAAGGCAATATTTGGGATTATTTCTATCAGTCGAAGTGAGAGGCAGGTGCTGTAAATTCTAACAAACTGCGGCAAATTGTAATAACAAGCGCGGTAAATTGTAATAAACTGCGGCAAATTGTAATAACTGGCGCGGTAAAATGTAATAACTTCTCTGATTCCTTCTAATTTCCAAAGAAAGTCGAATTCCAATGTTTGTTTGGCTTCATTATGGTCAGATCCCATCACTGGGATGATAAATGAATGAAAAAAACCTGAAATATTTTGGGATATTTTCTGTCATTCAAACTGAGAGGCTTGAGCCGTAAATTCTAACAAACTGCGGCAAATTGTAATAACAAGCGCGGTAAATTGTAATAAAATCTCTGATTCTTTCTCATTTCCAAAGAAACTCGAATTCAAGTGTTTGTTCGACTTAATCATGATCACATTCCACCACTGGCGTGTTAAATGAACGAAAAAAGGCAATATTTGGGATTATTTCTATCAGTCGAAGTGAGATGCAGGTGCTGTAAATTCTAACAAACTGCGGCAAATTGTAATAACAAGCGCGGTAAATTGTAATAAACTGCGGCAAATTGTAATAACTGGCGCGGTAAAATGTAATAACATCTCTGATTCCTTCTAATTTCCAAAGAAAGTCGAATTCCAATGTTTGTTTGACTTCATTATGGTCATATCCCATCACTGGGATGTTAAATGAATGAAAAAAAAACTGAAATATTTTGGGATATTTTCTGTCATTCAAACTGAGAGGCTTGAGCCGTAAATTCTAACAAACTGCGGCAAATTGTAATAACAAGCGCGGTAAATTGTAATAAACTGCGGCAAATTGTAATAACTGGCGCGGTAAAATGTAATAACATCTCTGATTCCTTCTAATTTCCAAAGAAAGTCGAATTCCAATGTTTGTTTGACTTCATTATGGTCAGATCCCATCACTGGGATGTTAAATGAATGAAAAAAAACTGAAATATTTTGGGATATTTTCTGTCATTCAAACTGAGAGGCTTGAGCCGTAAATTCTAACAAACTGCGGCAAATTGTAATAACAAGCGCGGTAAATTGTAATAAAATCTCTGATTCTTTCTCATTTCCAAAGAAACTCGAATTCAAGTGTTTGTTCGACTTAATCATGATCACATTCCACCACTGGCGTGTTAAATGAACGAAAAAAGGCAATATTTGGGATTATTTCTATCAGTCGAAGTGAGATGCAGGTTCTGTAAATTCTAACAAACTGCGGCAAATTGTAATAACAAGCGCGGTAAATTGTAATAAACTGCGGCAAATTGTAATAACTGGCGCGGTAAAATGTAATAACTTCTCTGATTCCTTCTAATTTCCAAAGAAAGTCGAATTCCAGTGTTTGTTCGACTTAATCATGGTCAGATCCCATCACTGGGATGATATATGAATGAAAAAAAACCTGAAATATTTTGGGATATTTTCTGTCATTCAAACTGAGAGGCTTGAGCCGTAAATTCTAACAAACTGCGGCAAATTGTAATAACAAGCGCGGTAAATTGTAATAAACTGCGGCAAATTGTAATAACTGGCGCGGTAAAATGTAATAACTTCTCTGATTCCTTCTAATTTCCAAAGAAAGTCGAATTCCAATGTTTGTTTGGCCTGATTATGGTCAGATATCATCACTGGGATGTTAAATGAATGAAAACAAATGGAAATATTTTGGGCTATTTCTACTATCATTCGAACTGAGAGGCTTGAGCCGTAAATTCTAAAAAACTGCGGCAAATTGTAATAACAAGCGCGGTAAGTTGTAATAATAGCTTTTATTCCTTTTAATCCCTAAGTAGTTGGAACTCCAGTCTTTCTTTGATTTTAACATGTCCATTTCACACCACTATCAATTCAATTGGGAAACAACTGGAATAATCCTTTCTATTTCAGGTTTTTAAGTTTAATGATATGTTCGGTGCTTAAGACAGAGGTGAATCGTAATGAAAATTATATGTATTTGCTACGCTACAAGGGAACATACATGAACTTAATAATGTGCGACTAAGGACATTGTGAGCTGACTTCCAAAACACTGAATTCATAAATGCACATACATGTATAACGTTTTCAGTGAACTTATTACCAGCGGCCAGCTACTGGAAGAGAACCTTCAAGTATGCCGCCGCAAAGACACTGAATGAATGTTTGAAAAACTGTTCAAACCTACATGACTTCAAACTCATCTCGTTAGACTGTCATATTCAGATGACTAGTGCCTTCATATTCCAATAACAACGTCCAATTCAAGTGATGGACCGCCAATGAAAAATACACCCAAGTCATTTCCTGAAGTCGGACATTCATACTTACATTTGAGGAATTTGTAATGATGACATGTTCATCATGTGTCAACAATAGGACTAGATGAAGCAAACGAATGGTGGCTAAAACTAAAAAATAGTGTGTGTTTTTCAACATGCCATGTCAATCCAAACACATGTATTTCAATACATGATAGTGGAGTCTTTTGAACACTACCTTTCCAAAATACGTTCTTTATTGTGTACCACCCACATGGATTTTGTTCTATAAGTAGCCATGCGTTGATCCACCTGACATGACTCACAATTCTTCTGAGTTCTATTGCAACGCCGCTGCTTTTACCATAGGTCATTATTAGTCTACGCACACTTACAATTCTTTGTAGGGTGATATGTGGGCAGTAAATTCGCGGTCTCAAATGGAGAAATGACCTAGTATATGCCTGAAATTGATGTGAAACTTGCAAGAAAGATAATATTGTTTTGCATAGTACTCTGCCAGAAGACTGCTGGGCTATCTGTAAAGATAGCTCAATGATATGAAGCACAACTTCGTTTGGTAAGTCAGCAAATGTAACCTGGTCATCTTGTGAAACGTCATAATCGATTCCTTCCATATGACGATCTTTTCTACGTGAGATTTTCACTTCCTCGTCGCTACTATTTGAGCTTTGAACGTCTCGTCTTGACATCTCATTTCCACTTCCTTCCGAGTCTGAAAGTTCCTGAACATCACATGGCGAAAGACCTCGTTCTTGTCGTGGTACATTATGCTCTTCATCGTTCATCGTCATGTCAGAGCCTTGTGTTGAATGTTCCATGTCTACAGAACAAGGACCCTGCTCTTCATCGCTTTTTCTTGACCCTTCCTTGCTTTTCCCTTCCAAGTCAGAATAACTCGGACCATCAAATGGTGAATGACTTTGTAGAGAGTTGTATTCTTCATCGCTGCCGTTGTCATCAGACACTTGTCTTGACTCATCAGTGCCTATAGGTTCCTGCTCAATGTGCGGAGAATGCCCTTGTTCGTCGTCGCTGATACTTCTTCTGTAAAAGCTGTGTCTTGGTTCTTTCTTTCTGTTTTCTTCCAATTCAGACGAACTTCGATCATCACATGGTGAATGTATTTCTCGGGAGATGAATTCTTCGTCATCACTGCTGTTTACACGATCTTGTCTTGGCACATCTGTTGCTTCTGTTACCACTGGCAGCTGATCCTCATGTAGTTGCTGTACGTCTTGTGTTTCATGCAGCTGAAGCGCAACATAGTGTTCGCCTTCTTCTTCAGCAAAATGGCCAAGATTGAGTGTATCGATGGCTACACTGTGCGTGGGAACTATGGTAACAGTAGCATCGATGCCAAGCGATGAGTGTACAATTATGTTGATATTAAACATATCTGAGACTGCTTGTAGTGTTATATGGTCACCGTAGGTACCATCATCTAGCATACCAGATATGTATGTGTCCCATTCTTCACCGGTGTAAAGTTCCAAGGGGAATCCATCTGGCGTGTAGGGATGCTCAACGAGATAACTCACAACCTGCTCTCGAAGTGTTCTAAAGGAGCGGAATATACCAATTTTAGCTAAAAGGTGACACAAGGCTGCAAACTGACAGTTGCCGTTTCCTGGGGGGATCATAAACGATGTGACCTTGAGATGCAAATGGTCTTTCGGTATCCAACAATGGTATACGATACTTAGATCGGTGATGCCTGCGCTGTGGTCTGGACGACGCCTGTTGCTTTCGTTTTACCTCAGCATCAATTGTGGAACTTGACAACCTATCGACTGACATCCATTCAGACGTGTGCTCCTTTCCTGTTATGGGATTTGTGAATGAAATCATATACATCGATGATTTTAACTTCCGTGCAAGTACTTTCCCTTTTACAATGTACTGTTTCTTAGGAGCCAGTTTTCCTTTTTTTGAACTATATTTGCATAAAACGTCGTCGCCAACGTTGTACACTGACGGGGGGGTGTAGTCTTCGTTGTCTCTGCACACTGCGTCTATTTGATTTCTTTGTCGCGACTTTAGCCCGTCTTCTGGTCCGAGTAACATACTTACTTTGCCTCAATCTGTCCTTGGCATTAGGTTGTTGAATATTTTCATCTACAATATCAGTATTGAAGTCACCTGAATCTATTTCTAGAACATTGTTTGATTTTCTTCCGAAGTACACTTCAAATGGACTCTGCCAACCTAAACATTCTTTCTTTTCATTATTCATTATTGAGGCATATCTTCGCAAATGTGATGCCCAGTTTACACCCTTAGTGCCCATAGTTACAAAGTCATACATTATTTTCCTTTTTAGTTGTCTGTGTGATCTTTCCACCTTTCCTTGAGACTGGGGATGATACGGTCTACTGCGTATTGGTTTGATTTTAAGGCTTTTACAAAGTTCATTTACATGCCCCTTAAATTCGACACCTTGGTCCATCTGCAGCTTCTTAGGTGGACCATGTTCTTCGTAGATCACGCGCAAAGCAGTGGCTACACCCCTGCTCTTCTTTGTTTGCAGAGCCACAAGCCATGTATACCTACTGAATACATCTACAAGAGACAGTACAAACTTATATGTTTTCCCTTTCCATCTAACAGCATTTCTGCTGAAATCTACGAGATCAACTTGATGATGTGATTGCACAGACTTTGCTCTCACTGGTCTGATGATAGCTTTATTTGTAAACTTGGCGGTGTGAATGGAATACTTCTCTTTCGTCCGTAGCTCTCTCCGTATTGAGGTCTCTGTAAGTCCTGACATGGAATCAGCTGTCAAATGCCATAACCTTCTGTAGCCTGCTGATTTCTGACTGTGAAATGCATGTTCGACAACCTGAGCAACATCCGTTCGTTTCACAACTGGCTTCCCTCTGAAGTACAGTATATTGTTTGGTTCAGCGCCTATGGAGAAGTCCTGTTTCCTTCTCCAGTACCGAATAATGGCATTTCGTTGACCTCTGGTTCTTTCGGAAACTGGTGTTTGAAAATTACCTTGCACAAGTGAGAGAATAGTATCATACGTTTCCTCGTCAAAACAATGCGTGTATCCCTTGCCTGCCGCGTTACAGTTCAAAGTCAGGTAGCACAGAACTGCTACAACGAATGCTCGCATGGTTGGAAATGTACGTCCGCGCCCCTTGAACAAAGTCGAGATCAGTCAAATATATATATCCTTCGCCAACAAAATTTGGACTACTTGGGCATCACTGGAAAAAAGCAACAACTTATTTGTGAATTTAGACATACATCGATGCAAACGTATAAGTGAAGACATATCTTTAAATCTAAGTTTAGATTTTATGGAGACAAAGAATATAACTGCGTATGATTATACAGTATCTATGAAGTATTATTTAAGGGGGTTAGCTTAAAAGACCGATGTAAACTCTGCGACATTTGTAAAACAATAATTTAACAGTAATAACTTCACATATTATATCATTTACACCAAACAACTTTACACAACAATGAGAAACCAATCAGTTCAGGTCAATGATGGAAAACGTAAAAGCGCGAAGAAAGTAGTTTCCTGGAGAGGTTCGCTTGTGCATTTGTTGATACATTAACGCAAGATGCTGCTTTGATGGCCAATAAAATGCAAGAGTCACTTGGAGTATGCTTTGTAAGATGCAAGGTTTTAAATGGAACTTTATCAGCTTGGTTATGTATGTTATGGCTTTTGCAGATTACAAACTATTATTATTTGAGTGCATGTCGAAAGAGAATCAACATATATTATATCAATATATTATTATCAAATAATTCGCTGTCAGTCTGTTCATTTCCTGAGGGAATTATGAGAACATTGTACAGGGAGAAAGGCTTAGCACTGTTGATATAGTAATTTTTTGTAGCATGTTCCCTGCCTACTGATACCTCTCGCCTACACAGGTACTTACTTATGACACAATCCAGAACAGTATATTCATTGCAATCATGCATTTGATATTTTACTTCTGCTCACTTCTATGTGACGTGATCACCTCAACTTTCGATATGCCACTGCTGTGAAGCAAATGCATATATTCTACAATGTGACCAGGGGTTTATGAGCGATTCATTAACATATTTAGTCACCAATTGTTATCAAGTACACGATACACTTGCCCCACACCAAGTCCTCTAGAAGCATACCAAGATTTAGTGAATTTGAATTGAATACTGAATTAAGATGTTCGGAAAGTCTGGAATTCATATGTTCGGTAAGTCAGGAATGCAAGTGATTCTACATTTATAATAGTAAATAGATTTACTCCCTCCTGCATGCGGATGCTGACAGGAATAATAATCATTTGTAATATATATAATGAAATTAGCAAAATACAAAACATGAATAGAAGAAGACAGTGGATAAATAAAGAGAAAGAATACGTTCATTAAATAAGAAATCAATTATATCAAAGAAAGACACAGGCGTATTTTGATCTAGTTTACAGAAAGCGTAAGCTGACAAACATGGCAATGTTGCGAAGGAGTGGTGCTGTTTTTATGCTTGTCTATACCTTTTATGGTAAGATGTATAAGAAGAGAGACTGAAATAGACTTTTGTCTGTGTGCAACTCACTGACTGAGTTTGGTTTCACCCCGTTTTTAGCAATATTCCAGCAACATCACGGCGGGGGACACCAGAAATGGGCTTCACACATTGTACCCATGTGGGGATTCGAACCCGGGTCTTCGGCGTGACGAGCCAACGCTTTAACCACTAGGCTACCCCCCCACCGCCCGTCTGTGTGCAAACATCGAGAAGATGGTAAGACAGAAATGAACTTAATGAACGTTAATTCATGTGTAAAGTAACTTGACACTGTCGGTATGGGTTGGATTCTGTTTGGTGTCGGTGCAGCGTTTACTTCTGTATTTTCAGAAACACATAAATATGTAATCATATGGCATCATAAACATAAACGGGTGTCTGCGCAGAACAATTCGGATAAAGTAGTAACGTTAATATGTTATAATAGTTTTCATATTCACAAACTTATTATGTTAGAGTCACAAATGAGTTTACTAAAACTGTTCAGAGTACGGTTGTTTCCACCAAACATTATGGATCACATATATGAAAATATGAAGATTCAACTATATGCCTTTTGAATAATTTCTACAATATTCCAAATGCTCCGATATTACGTTGTAAATGTGAGAGTGACAAGTGTCTGTGAAATAGTAATGCACTTGTAACAAATTACTCTGCTCTATAGATCCGGACCATCTTAGGCAGTGCATCACCATTTGTATTGATTAACCCATGTGGAGTGAGGGATAACATTATTTTAAACGATTCGAAATATTGTCTTGGCGGGGTTTTGTCTTCGGTAGAACTGATATATACGCAGTAATGATATACGACACCTATTATGGATCTCAACTTCTTCTCTATTGTATACACAACGTTTCTTGGCTATTCCTTGCCCTTTCGTCAGGTGAATAATAGCTGACATTATACATTAACCCTCTTGGGTGATGACCCATATTAGGTCTGGGTGACCTTTCAATTGCTTGCGGTAGGGGACAGTTGTATCAGGTATTTTAAAGTTCAGAATCAGTAACAACATGTCTAATTAGGACCTGTGGGTCCAGTTAAGTGAAATCAATAGTACAAACGCTATTCCCATGCACATGTTACCACTAAACCAGCGTTTAGGAACGTTTAGGAACCAGTATTACATTACACATAAACATTAGCAAAGCACTGTTTCTATAGCGGAAGGCTGCCGCTTTGCTAAAGAATGGTTAGAAGCATTATCATTAAATATAAACATTAGCAAAAGCACTGTTTCTATAGCGGAAGGCTGCCGCTTTGCTAAAGAATGGTTAGAAGCATTATCATTAAATATAAACATTAGCAAAAACACTGTTTCTATAGCGGAAGGCTGCCGCTTTGCTAAAGAATGGTTAGAAATTGGCATTATCGTTAAAATATAACATTAGCAAAAGCACTGTTTCTATAGCGGAAGGCTGCCGCTTTGCTAAAGAATGGTTAGAAGCATTATCATTAAATATAAACATTAGCAAAAGTACTGTTTCTATAGCGGAAGGCTGCCGCTTTGCTAAAGAATGGTTAGAAGCATTAATATCATTAAACATAAACATTAGCAAAAGCACTGTTTCTATAGCGGAAGGCTGCCGCTTTGCTAAAGAATGGTTAGAAGCATTATCATTAAATATAAACATTAGCAAAAGCACTGTTTCTATAGCGGAAGGCTGCCGCTTTGCTAAAGAATGGTTAGAAGCATTATCATTAAATATAAACATTAGCAAAAGCACTGTTTCTATAGCGGAAGGCTGCCGCTTTGCTAAAGAATGGTTAGAAGCATTATCATTAAATATAAACATTAGCAAAAGCACTGTTTCTATAGCGGAAGGCTGCCGCTTTGCTAAAGAATGGTTAGAAGCATTATCATTAAATATAAACATTAGCAAAAGCACTGTTTCTATAGCGGAAGGCTGCCGTTTTGCTAAAGAATGGTTAGAAGCATTAATATCATTATACATAAACATTAGCAAGGCACTGTTTCTATAGCGGAAGGCTGTAATTGTGTGAATGCTTAAAACTAGCAGTATGATCCGAACATTAATATCATAAATGTGTTTTTTCAATAACGGATGTCAAAATTTGCTGAAAAGCCATAATCGGTACAAAGCAATAAGTATACACAGTATATATGTAAAGATTGTAAGCTTACCGTCTAGTTTTGCTTGATAAAATGCTTGATTTGACCTCTTACAGACAGACAGACAGACAAAAAGTTCTTTATTCCTGATGAAGTACCGCTCACTGGCTTTCTCTCACTGAAAGTTCTTCTCATCTGGTTAAGAACTTTTCCTATCGCTGGTGGTACGTTTGAAACCTGTCTACTCTGGGTGAAATTGTGCACTATCTGATGTCTATGGAGTATGCTGTGGAAAGTATGATGTGTCTCCGGCTCTCGCAATAGTATTCTAGAATGATAGAGTTGTATTTATCCTCTTACCCGATCAAATATTGGTACCTAAGATATTGTCACTAATCAGTGTCACTGGTCATTGTTTAATCAGGACTGCCCTTCCTTGTGTATATACGGATGTAATTATGCAAGTGAGCTGATTCAAGATGAAAGGATTGAGCTGCAAATCGTACGTTCGCACCCCGACGGATTCTTGGATCAAAGGATAAATCACCTACTAATTATCGGACACGACGGTCGTCAACCGTTACGTACACAAAGCATTTATTACCTGTTAGGCAATTTTGGCTATTTCGTTGATAGAGATCGCAAACAACGATCATTCTATCAACTCAGACATGAATAAACTTAATTTAGTATGCTTAGTGCAGGAAAGAGATCACATAACTAGACCTTTCCAAGGATGAATGGAAACGTCCTTGGTCCACATACTGAGATGTTAGTCCCATGATTAATTGTTTAATCCGTTTCAAACACCGCTTGTTTAGGAAAACACTAGAGACTATGAACAAATCCTATTCTTCTTATTTGTGACGACTGCTCTCATATTTGGGACAACTGTACAGAGCAGCAAGCTCTTACTTTATAAACACTACATGTAGATGCCATTAAAACAATACGGCGCTGTCCGTGGAACAAACCTGTAACCTCTTACCTGTACTACCTACTAATGGTTATAACCTCAGAGGAAATTCATTAGCGCGATCCTAGTGGTTAAAGCGTTCGCTCATCACGCCGTATACCCGGGTTCAATTTCCCACGTGGGTACAATGCGTGAAGCCCATTTCTGGTGTCGCCCGTAGATATTGCTGGAATATTGATAAAAGAGGCGTAAAACCCAACTCAGTGACGCGCTCAGCGTTAAATGTAGAACGGTGACGTATGTGACATCATTTTTTACCTGATAAAATGGAAAACTATGGAATTCACCAAGTCCTGACGTTCAAAATATTGATACCTTATCCTCATTCAAAACATCGCTATGCAGACCTAATAGGAAAACTATTATCATTGACATAAACAATAGCTGAAGAAAATGCCAAATTATCCATTCTCGCCTCAGGCTCCGTTGAAGTGATTTGACCCTCAATAGGTTTGACAGACATATCATCGACAGCCCCTCGTGCTCTTGTGGTCATCCAAGAATATGTACATTATTCCTTCACAAGCAATAAGTAGGATAGATATTTATAAAGCACACATATCCATGCAACTAGTACATGCTCAAGGCGCTGGTATTCTTTTTCTTTAGGAAAGAAAGTCGCAGGAAAAAAGTCACGGATAAAAAAGTCACAGGAAAAAAGTCACAATACAATAATATATGTACTAGTAATATAATATATACTGGTGGGTTGTAAAATGTCTCAAATGTTATAACAGCTTCTGTTTCTGTATCATTACTTTGTCATCTGATTATATATTTAGTGGTACATGTACATGTATTTCTATCTGGGTACGGTCTTCAAATCAGCTCCTCGGAGCGTGTTGGCCAATCCAAACATGACTTGTATATTTTCAGGAATAAATTATGTTTAAAACGGCATAACCATATATTGTTTGTATCGTAAATTGATGTGTTTCGACAGGCGACGTTGAAGTATGAAATTTGTATACTCATCCAGCGTCTCTCGAACCTTGTCTCTGTATTCCTTTACTGTTGTTTTGCAGTAACTTAGTACCGAAATGAAAATGAATTTTACTCATACCAGTGTGTGTGCACGCGGTATTAATTAAACACGCATTAATAGCCTAATTATTGCCGGAAACGGATTTATACTAATAAGGGTAAAAGATACCAAGTATTTGTTTGAAGTTTGGAAGAGTGTATGACAAAAGCCTCTGTGGATAAAAGTCCCCATTTTTTATATACAACCTATTCAGAAACTTCTCCGTCGAAGGAAACACAAAAGCGTGACATCGGCTAAAAGAACTGAAATAATCCATTTGAAATCTTAAGAGCTATTTTATTGAAAATGAAAAACAAACACAATGAGAATATCATACCCTGGTGAGCAGTTCTTTCACCGTCTCAAATGATTTATGAGATATAATTTATTTAAGTGACTAAATGATTTTTAACAGTGAACAATACAATACAACCATGGAGCTGCAGAAGAATTATAAGGGTAAAAATCGAGTGGAAACATGTAGTCAAGATGTATGCATAATTACACAATATAGTGTAAGCATATTTTATTCAAAACACATTGATCAAGGATTTGTAAAAATGGTTTATTTGACTACATCTCCATTACATTAATATATGAATACAACAGTTTATACCCGGACTGTCGACAACGACAAATAATCCGTCCAAACAACTTGTCGACAGTCCGGGCAAAGGGAGATGATGTTCTACATGAGTGACTTCACGCCCAGTGTTCTCGAAATTAAAAAACCAATTAAAAACAGAGTGCGATATATATAAAAGACAATATATTTATTTAGTCAATATAACAACATGTATGTATCATATGTCACTGAGTATAACATATTTGTACATATATTTCATAAAGCTCACACAATATATTTTTGTGTGTGTGTGTGTGTGTGTGTGTGTGTGTGTGTGTGTGTGTGTGTGTGTGTGTGTTTTATAGAAATAAGTGATTTATGCTGGTGTATAAGCAGTAAACATACATGTACAAAAGATGAGTCAGATATTTCTTCTTGACACATGGTCTGTGTAGTTCAAGTCAGTAAGTCTCTCGGCAAGAAGGTCGGCCTTCAAAGATCGAATCCTAGCATCGATGATTCGGTAGCGACGTCTACAAACGGGATTCTCTCTGCTGTCCTTGGATCTGCTGAATTTTAACTTCAGGAGCTGACTGTTCTTTTGCAGCATTCGCACAACCTCAAATACATTGGGATGTGTCTTTATGGCATACTTGTAGATTTTGTTGTGCCAACTTTCCAAATTATTGTTAGTTCTGTGTCCATCATTTTCAAAATGATTCCAAGTTGGCTGCGTCCATTGCAATTGGCCTTCTATCAAGTTGGTAGTAACGTAATCCAAACATCCGAATAAATATTTTCAACAGCATTTCGATAATCCTTCCACTCCCAAAATCTAAAATAATTTATAAGCTCTCTGTTTATTTCGGGGTATTTTTTGCATGTTAAACTCCAAAATGGTAATTCTTCCACTCGCATAACATAAAATACTAGTCTGTTTGCAACCTTGTCTTACAAATTGTTAAAAAGACATTCTCTATAATTAACTTAATTCATTTACTCATGAATCGAACATAACCATCACAGCCACTTGCAAATCACTAAGCAAACATTCTCTTTCATTAATTAACACCGTCACGGTATGTTGACCACGTGATGTCGACGCACCAGGTATTTAGTTCGGTCCCTTTTGTTCTGTCCACGGTTAGCAACATCCTATTTTTCATTTGTCGACAGATCGTGCCGACACCAATACAACAAATAGTAAATAATCCCGTGTTCTCACAAGGCGATAATCGAAATTATTTCCCTTTTTCACTCATTTAACATCCCACCGATGGGATCTGACGACGATGAAGCAGAAACAAACACTGGTATTCAGTGTTTCCTTGGAAATTAGAAGGAATCAGAGATTTTATTACAATTTACCGCGCTTGATATAACAATTTGCCGCAGTTTGTTAGAATTTACGGCTCAAGCCTCTCAGTTCGAATGATAGAAGAAATAGCCCAAAATATTTCCGTTTTTTCCATTCATTTAACATCCCAGAGATGGGATATGACCATAATAAAGCAAAACAAACATTGGAATTCGACTTTCTTTGGAAATTAGAAGGAATCAGAGATGTTATTACATTTTACCGCGCCAGTTATTACAATTTGCCGCACTTTATTACAATTTACCGCGCTTGTTATTACAATTTGCCGCAGTTTGTAAGAATTTACAGAACCTGCCTCTCAGTACGACTGATAGAAATAATCCCAAATATTGCCTTTTTAGTTCATTTAACACGCCAGTGGTGGAATGTGACCATGATTAAGTCGAACAAACACTTGAATTCGAGTTTCTTGGGAAATTAGAAGGAATCAGAGATTTTATTACAATTTACCGCGCATGTTATTACAATTTGCCGCAGTTTGTTAGAATTTACGGCTCAAGCCTCTCAGTTTGAATGATAGAAGAAATAGCCTAAAATATTTCCGTTTTTTTCCATTCATTTAACATCCCAGTGATGGGATATGACCATAATGAAGGCAAACAAACATTGGAATTCGACTTTCTTTGGAAATTAGAAGGAATCAGAGAAGTTATTACATTTTACCGCGCCAGTTATTACAATTTGCCGCACTTTATTACAATTTACCGCGCTTGTTATTACAATTTGCCGCAGTTTGTTAGAATTTACAGAACCTGCCTCTCAGTACGACTGATAGAAATAATCCCAAATATTGCCTTTTTCGTTCTTTTAACACGCCAGTGGTGGAATGTGACCATGATTAAGTCGAACAAACACTGGAATTCGAGTTTCTTGGGAAATTAGAAGGAATCAGAGATTTTATTACAATTTACCGCGCTTGTTATTACAATTTGCCGCAGTTTGTTAGAATTTACGGTTCCTGTCTCTCAGTTTGAATGACAGAAAATATCCCAAAATATTTCAGTTTTTTTTCATTCATTTAACATCCCAGTGATGGGATCTGACCATAATGAAGGCAAACAAACATTGGAATTCGACTTTCTTTGGAAATTAGAAGGAATCAGAGATGTTATTACATTTTACCGCGCCAGTTATTACAATTTGCCGCACTTTATTACAATTTACCGCGCTTGTTATTACAATTTGCCGCAGTTTGTTAGAATTTACAGAACCTGCCTCTCAGTACGACTGATAGAAATAATCCCAAATATTGCCTTTTTCGTTCTTTTAACACGCCAGTGGTGGAATGTGACCATGATTAAGTCGAACAAACACTGGAATTCGACTTTCTTTGGAAATTAGAAGGAATCAGAGATTTTATTACAATTTACCGCGCTTGTTATTACAATTTGCCGCAGTTTGTTAGAATTTACAGAACCTGCCTCTCAGTACGACTGATAGAAATAATCCCAAATATTGCCTTTTTTCGTTCTTTTAACACGCCAGTGGTGGAATGTGACCATGATTAAGTCGAACAAACACTGGAATTCGACTTTCTTTGGAAATTAGAAGGAATCAGAGATTTTATTACAATTTACCGCGCTTGTTATTACAATTTGCCGCAGTTTGTTAGAATTTACAGAACCTGCCTCTCAGTACGACTGATAGAAATAATCCCAAATATTGCGTTTTTCGTTCTTTTAACACGCCAGTGGTGGAATGTGACCATGATTAAGTCGAACAAACACTGGAATTCGACTTTCTTTGGAAATTAGAAGGAATCAGAGATTTTATTACAATTTACCGCGCTTGTTATTACAATTTGCCGCAGTTTGTTAGAATTTACGACTTCTGTCTCTCAGTTTGAATGATAGAAATAGCCCAAAATATTTCAGTTTTTTTCCATTCATTTAACATCCCAGTGATTAGATCTGACCATAATGAAGTGAAACAAACATTGGAATTCGACTTTCTTTGGAAATTAGAAGGAATCAGAGAAGTTATTACATTTTACCGCGCCAGTTATTACAATTTGCCGCAGTTTATTACAATTTACCGCGCTCGTTATTACAATTTGCCGCAGTTTGTTACCGTTTTCGATTAATGCCGATGTTTTCAAAGTCCGGGGTTTGATTTTTGTAAAGCTGGAATTCGACCTTCTTTGGAAAGTAGAATGAATCAGATATGCCGATGTTTTCAAGGTCCGGGTAGGGATTTTATAAAGCTTAGTCTCACATTTTAGCATCATGAATGTTTCCTTGCATAATAGGCAATGAAATGTATTTTATTACATTTTACCGCAGGGGTTATTACAATTTGCCGCAGTTTCAGTTATTACAATTTGCCGCAGTTTTATTACAATTTACCGCGGCTCAGTTATTACAATTTACCGCGTTTTTATTACAATTTACCGCGGTATTACATTTTACCGCGGTGTTATTACAATTTGCCGCAGTTTATTACATTTTACCGCGTTATTACAATTTACGTCGTAACATACATCAGAACTATAGCCGTGATACAATGACAGACATTACAAAAAATATGTTTAGTTTAAATGGGAAATACCTGCGAAAGTTGTATGAACGGATCCCTGCAAAACAGTGATGACACCAGGTGTTCACAAAGAAGTGGAAGCATGTCCTGCCCTACCGGTAGCAGCCGCCATTCATAAGATATGCCTAAAGTGGATCTATGTTTGCTTGACATCAATACTATAGCCATGACACGGCAGCCTGTAAACAAACCAGACAATCAAGTGATTGATGGAGAGGAATGTCCTGTCAGACACACTAGAATCTCGACTGCTGTGCAGAAGCACAGAGATCATCAGCAAAAGCTCTGATAACAACTTCATACGAATTCTTATACGATTGAGATGCACCTCACGGTTTTTCTGTGACATAATATTTTGAAACTTTGTAAGTCGCCGGTGAAGATTTTGAAGTAATGTACCTACCTTGAACATACAACATGTGAGAACAATTTGGTATGGGCTCATTACGCCGTGTGGAATAGTAGTATTTCCCCGCATCTTCTGATGTTACACGATGTAGCCAAAACTGGAGGATGCCTGCGTCAGCTGATGTTGTGACCTTCGTTATATTGACTCTCAGGGTGTAGGTTCTAAAGATATAGACCCTAGGAAAGTGTATTTCAAAGATGTGTCTTTTACCAGGGCCCAATACTGAAACCTCCTCATCAGTTAACGACATCTTCCAAATAATGAAAGCACTGTGTCCTTCACGAACTACTGTGTAGTTTTCATAAGACCGAGCTGAAATAACACAAGTATAGCATTAATATCTGCATAACGTTGAACTAGTGAAAGTTGGAGAGGTGCGTATGTTGTACCTAAGTTCAACGTTACACATTCTAAATTAATTTCAATCATAAAAGAATAACAAACTTACAACTGAGCAAGTCAAAACTTGTCCTCTTTTTGGTGACAGTACAGAATAGCACAATTCCGGTCTCAACTCTTGTCACTTCTTTGCGGATGTACGGTTTTGTCATAAATATGTTATTGCCATTTCCAAGGTATTACTCACATTCCAAATACCTATCTTAATTATCTTCCGTCCAAATTCAAAATTAGCTTTGATGTTTAATTGTCATGTTCAAGTAAACACCGACATGCCAAAACCTTTCTTTTTATTTTATTTATTTCAGTTGATATTCAGGCCAACGGCCCATTAGAACATAGAATGCATATACAATATAATAGCCTAATGCGCATGCGTAAAATATGCATATTCATATGTGTAGTAACAAATTGGTACAATGATTCATATCTGTGGGGATAATATAGAAGTTATCGAATTCATTACATGATGTAAATACATTGATACATTTCTAATAATGCTTTCATTTTTATTTGACATTAGTAAATAAACTGATCTATAGAAATCGTCCCGACATCGATATATTGTTTTCTAATGTGTGAAAGTGATCGACAACCCAAAAGAAAATGGTATTCATCCTCTATATCTCCTGATTTACATAATTTACACAGTCTGTTTTTTCGCTCGATACCGTTCATCCTACCAATTTCTATTTCTAGTGGGAGTGTACCGCAACGAAAGTTTGCCAAAATACTCCTGAATTTATTTATTTGTATTGAATTGATATACTCTTCAGTTTCAAATTTATACTTAAACAATTTGTATCTATGTAGTTTAGATGTACTATTTATTGAATTAAACCACTCTGATATGAATACATCTTTCATTCTTTGTTTGAATTCCTGGAGAAATAAGTTTATGTTTTGCACCCCTTGATTTACCCATACATACATAAATCCATTAGAGCATAAAATATTTCTTACCTTGGTAACCCAGTTTACTTTTCCGTTAGTAGCATAAAGAAGTGACATTCTGTAACATGTTTTGGCATATCTATGGTCAGGCATCCTGTTTATTTTAAGCCAGTATTTAATGACTCTTACTAAAGTGTTAACAAATAGAGGGGAGCGGCCACATTCACCAAGGACAGCATAATTTGGTGTCTTAACTGCCAGTTGTAAATATCTCTTACAAGCTGTTAACTGAATTCTTTCTAGTTCATCGTATTGCTTGTATCCCCAAATTTCACATCCGTGTGTTAGGATTGGTAATATTTTGGTATAAAAAATATGGAAGAATATCTTGTTATTTATAGTGCAGTTCATATTCAATGTCTGTAGAACACTATTTAAAGCTCGCTTCCCTTCCTTGGCTCTTCTACTAATAGCATTTTTCCATGATAACTGAGGAGTGAAATATATACCAAGGTATTTATAATTATTCACAACTTTTAACTCAACTCCTTCAAAGTTCCATTTCTCATTTGTACATAACACACCTCCCTTTCTGAATACCATTATATTTGATTTTGCCATATTAACTTTCAATCCAAATTCGATCGAAAATGAAGAAAGAATGTTTAACTGTTTTTGGAGGTCCTTACCCACATTAGAAAACAGCACAATGTCGTCAGCAAAAGAAGTAAATATATATGTACAAGATCAGGCATAAGTTGTAGCCCATAGCAGTCTGAACATTCAATACTAGTCGCTAATTCGTTTATGTATATTGAAAATATCAAAGGGCTCATAATGCATCCCTGTTTTAAACCGACATGACATTTGAAGAATTCTGAATACGTGCTGTTATTTCTTACACAAGCAGAGACATCATTATACACATTATGTATTACTTGAAATAACTTGCCTTTTATTCCGATGCGATTGAATAATTTCCACAGTTTTGGTCTCCTTACCGTATCAAAAGCCTTCTTAAAGTCTATGAACGCTGCATATAATTTCCCTCTTTTCTTCGTTATTTGTTTCTCAATCAATGCAATCAAAATAAATATGATGTCAATAGTAGAATACTCACATCTAAATCCACCTTGTGATTCAACAATTTTATCAAATATCTCTGTCCACATTCTTAGTCGGTTACATATGATTGAAGTAAATATTTTACTAAATATGCCTAAAAAAGTGATATCCCTCGATAGTTGTTTGGATCATTTGACGGTCCACTCTTATGTAATGGAATAACAATAGACTTTGACCATTCATATGGTATGCATCCCGTGTCAAAAATCTTGTTGAATAGCTTACGGAGAGTTGGGGTTAAGACACCAGCACCATGTATGAAAAATCAGCAATTAATTTATCATGACCAGCTGACTTATTCCTCTTCAAACCATTGATAGCCTTAGTTATTTCTGCCTCAGTTATTTCATTGTTTAAAATCATTTTCGAAACTTCATCAATATCATTATAATCACTACTATCGACCGTCTCCAGTGGAGTGGAAGTATTCTCGATTCCATCATTGAACAATTTACAAAAGTGTTCCTCCCATGTATCTATGGATATGTTATTTTTATGTGTGGTAGTTTTTCGACTGTTTAATATGTCCTTTACTGTTTTCCAGAAACGATTTGGCTCATTAATATTTTCCATCAATATCCATGGGTGCTGTGTCCCTCTGGATTTGCTTTTGTTGGCAATGAAAACGCATGCGCATGCGTAAGGATAGACACACACACATTCAAAACTGAGAGAAAGAAAGGAGAAATAACACCAATTACTCCTACGTGGTTCGTGTTGTTTACTGAAGACGTTGATGTAGATACCATGGGGATCACGTTGGAACTGTGGAGGTCACGAATCGGCCGATTTATACCACCGAGGGGCTGCAGACAGATTGACACGATCCTACCCTACCGACATGACACCCGATGGACGACGGGTACAGAGCTGAGCTACCGACTCCTACTGTGCTTTGTAGTGTGGGAGACTGTGCTTGTCGCTGGCCATGGACTAGTAACCAACTACGAGGACATAGCTGAGGTAGGATGGCAATTCATTTGTCCCGATTTTCCAGCCCACATTGAAATACCTACATCTGTAACTATGTACAGTCCATGCATGACAGATGTATCCCGAACGGCCTTGACCCCCTGTTTGTTTACAAACAGCAACACACTGCTACTCCGAGCAGGCGACGTGGAGAGTAACCCAGGCCCCATCGATCAATTGGATTTCGAGAAAATGTTCGATCAAATGAGAGAACATATGCAAAGGGAATCCGAACAAATCAAATCATTTGTAGGTGGAAAATTTGACTCCATCGATCAGGAACTTAAAACTATTAACAGCAACTGGGAGAAAGTGAGTTCAGAAATAAAAGAACTCTCACGCTCAGTTAACGTAGTAAAGAAGAAAACAGATGTACTAGAACTAGACACATGTGGACTAAAAGATGACATCAACAAACATAGCCTTGATCTGGGCTCGACTAACGATAAGGTGAAAGACAATGAATACCGAATAACTGTTTTAGAGAGAACTGTTTCAAACCTTACTAATGAATTGAACAGAATGGAGGCGTATAGCAGACGTGAGAATATAAAGTTCTTCGGTATCCCAGAGGACGAGGGAGTATACGCATCTGTGAGTAGGGAAAAAATACTTAACATTCTCAACGAAGCTATACCGTCTAAGACTTGGGATGAAAGAGACATTTTAAGAGCTCATCTTGTAGGGCGCCAATCATCGGACATGAATAGCGGCAGTAGTAGGGCAATCATTGTTAAATTCCTCCATCCTGACGATAAAGATCTTGTGTTCACAGAACGAGAGTGCCTCTCACGTAGGAATATTCGTGTCGCTGCAGATCTTACTGCAAGACAGCGTGATGCAGTCAGTGATGCTCGTCGCGAGGGTAAGGTGGCATTTTTCAGGAGAGGGAAGCTGGTTGTCAGGGAATCTAACAGACCTTCATTCACGTCTACTCAGAGATCTGTGCGTCAATCTGATGAGCAACATGTGTCTTTCGTCCCAGCAGCGTTCACTCGTAGAACTGATAGATCTACCCCTGTTGATGTCGATTGGTCTTCTCATGACCCAGGCGTGCTCTTTCAATTCGGATCTGGGCAAAGAGGACCTCCCCTGCAGAACAGATCGGAGGACACTAGACCCAAGGAATACGCCTCAGCTGTGAGTCAAAAGTCTGTTGATGACGAGATGAGATCGGTCGCTAGGGACGCCTCACAAGGGACAGATAACTCCAACGTGGATACGCCACAGGGCAGTGCACACAATGCTGTCGCTGCGTCGCTGGACGCGACACGGGGCAGGCGGAAAACTCTCAGGCAAACATCACTGATAAGAAAATAGCGGGGAGGCCACGGCCAGTCTTGTTGTAATGTGTGTGCTTCAAACATTAAAATAGGAACTTGGAATGTTTCTGGACTTATGTCTAAACTTATTTTTCCGGACTTCAAATCCTACTTGTGTACATTTGATGTTTTATCTCTTTTAGAAACATGGATTGGTAACGGCGACTTTGATATTGGATTAACTGAATGTACGAATTTTGATAAAGTTGGTGTAAAAATGGCACGTTCAGGTAGGTATATGGGTGGCATCTGTTTGTTAATCAAAAACACTATCCTCAAACATGTAATATTACTCAACTGTAAATATGATAACTTTATGTTCTTTAAAATTTCAAAGGAAGTATTTCCTATGAATTGTGATGTTATCTTAGGTGGAATTTACATACCGCCTCAATCATCACCTGCATTTAATGTACCAGGAGGTCGGTATGGAGGGTATGAGGAACTAGATCAAGAAGTGTTTGAACTCAGCAATCGATATCAAAATTGTGAAATAATATTATGCGGGGATTTTAATGCCCGTTTGGGAAATGAAAACGATTATATAGTTTTTGATGACTCAGATGATGACAAGCATATACCCAGCTATTATGGAAAACTATTTGATATACCAAGAGTGACCGTTGACGACACACTGAATAACTATGGGCGTTATCTTGTGAAATTGTGCATTAGCAATGACTTACATGTTGTAAATGGTAGAGCTGGAAGTGATAAGACAACTGGAGGGTATACGTTTATATCGCATATTGGAAAAAGTGTTATTGATTATTTTATTGTTTCCCCAAATATGTTTGAAAGCATTGCAGATTTTACTATCGATGAACGAACAGAATCTGACCACCTCCCTCTGTCTTTAACATTAGCATCAGAGGGATATGCCAGTGAGGTTGGTGATCCGTGTGTAGCCCCGGAGTTGTATAAATATAGATGGTGTGTATCAGCTAAAGATATTTTTATAAAATCATTAAGTGAAAATGTTGAAATCTATGGAGGAGATATTCTAGAAAATATTAGAGATGTGAATATTAACCAAGCCGTTAGTTCATTGAATGATTTAATTCCGAATTCTGCTCAGTTAATGAAACGGTGGACACAACAGAGAGTGGTTAAACAACCTGTTTGGTTTGATAACGATTGCCATAAAGCCAAGAGACAAAACCTTTCTTAATAACGTGCTACGTTGGAATTTCGATAAGGTACACTCACATTGTTTAAGCAGTGCATACACCTCACTCCATCCTGAGACGGCAATTTGTCCTAACACAGCCTGACACTGGAATCTATCTCCTTTGCCTGTGCTTACATCACTGACTGTGAGGGTACTTCTGTGGTATTTCGTCCCCAGTTCCATGAATGACTCTCCTGTGTTGTGTTGTATTTTATTCTGTCATCTACAGATAAACCGTTCTTCCTCCACCTCATTGAAACCACTTCATCAATTGGGCCGTGAAGGTTGAAGACACTGTAGCACGACAACGTTACACCCCTGTCCACGTGAGCTGTGTCTGGTGCAGCGATGTACGGCTGTTGGAATTCTGTAACATCAAATGTTTGTGTAGCTTTGACTTAATTACAGGTGCCGTGGACATGCAAACTTAAGCAGCCACCAATGGATGGTTAACGACTTAGAGAGGCATTTAGAGGTAAGAGCTGTGAGGAATGACCTATAGATAAGCAACGTCTTTATTACAGTGAGGGCAATGTAGGCTCAGCAAATGTAAGCAAATGTCATGTAAGCAAATGACTTTGTTGGAGTCATGTGCAAACAAGCTGACATATATTTGTGACAATATTCGTCTCACCCAATGTTGCACTTTGTTGGCTCAAAAAGAAGTTCGTATAACCAATGGCAATCGTGAAAATCGTGTAACGATATTTTGATGAGTTGTGATGCTATCTTTGCATTTCCTTCTTGGCTATTTGTGAAGAAAACACCAAAGGTTCTAAATATAATGTTTACTGAGTTGTCTTGGCAAGTGACTGTGAGTCAGACATACACTAGGGTCCGGCAGTGATATCGGTCTTAAATGATTGAATACTTGGCGCGTAGCAAGCTATTATTTTCGTATAAGCCTGTTAGGTTGTAAAGCTTTATATTTAGATAGTACTGCGGGCTTGCACAACATTTTTAGCAACAATCATGTGTAAGCCCCGGCTTTTTTCTATAATGGTAGATACGCCCCTGAATGCATATGCTACTTCATTGACTATTGCACAATAAATGTTCACAAGATAATCTTTCTATTTATTACCATTACTACAAATAATTTTCTGATTCCCTCATTTCACCATATACGACAAGCGTCTGACCACATCCAGGAACCTCAGCAATTTCAGAGTTAGGTGATATATTGTAACATCGGTATTGTCCGCCATCTCTCAAGGTCACATCGTGCAGCATGAAACTGAACACTCCTGTTCCCGACGGGGTTATGTTCCCCACAAATTCCATTTTCGATATTGGTTCATTGTTCATAACAGTAACACTGTTATAGTTGGTGACAAGAAATATAAACCTATACCAATAATATTCTGTGACTGAGACTCTGAACGTCTCGACTCCAGTACTGGGCAGGTCCCATGACAACGTGGCGGTGTCTCCAAGACGAGAATATACAGTGGAGGCCCCTACAGCAGATAAACCTTCAGAGAAAGTTACAAGTGATAACAAGGGAGCTTATACACTTGTGAAATAATTTCCTATGTATATAGTAACAAGATGGATGAAGGTTATACTACGCTCATCAAAGGGGTTTTATCAAAGGGGAAAGGCAATCTAAAAGTCCCATTCCATGATTATTATTGAAAAACAGTTTCTAAATCGCAATAAACACACAAAAACGTACTCGTATTTCTGCTTATTACGGAAACACCCGACAGTTTAGCTGAAGCGGGTATCGCGTGATATGACGTCATATGTGTCCATCGCTGATGGCTTCGACTTTGATTTTACCTCTCAACTTGACAGAGACCATGGAATCTGAAGCAGTAAATGATGTTTCTGATGTCTTTTTGACATGGATGTCAGACCGTATCAAGGAAAGCCGATTTACGAGGCAGGTTTACGGTGAAAATGATGAAGAATCATGCAGGAAGGAGGGACTACTTGATCTCAAAATATGTTTCTAAAAGACGATATAATTTACCAGGAATGCTACTTGTGAGCAAAATGTGATACAGTTCGAACCAGCACACCTACACCTATCATTGATTACCAATCCCCAAGAAAATATCTATTTTGAAATGTGTGAAATGGGAGACTGCAAGAGTCTGGGATTTATCTATTTATTTTGTTTTGAAAAGAAAAGAACAGAAACAAAACAAATTGATTGTCCCAGAAAATGTTTTTAAAATAACTATGCTTCAGACGGGGAAGATATAAATATACCTCCTACAAAAGTTACAATGTTACAAGGGATTATATTTTGCCGACATATAAAAGGATCCCAGTTTTCATCAACAAATTATCACGTCTCCATACAATATCCCAGCCATACGGTCGAGCAGAGATAATATAAGCGACGCAGACAATTATGTCCCGAAAACTGGTGAATTATAAAATACTAGTCAGGACAAAGCATATCTCTCTAGTTTTAGCTTTTTGAAATAGTGATGCTATAATCATGGAAGGTGACTTTTAGAATGCCTTCATCTCTTTGATAAAAAAAACCCAACTTTTGCTCTGGAATTCTCCTTTTTCATTCAACTCTATCACTTCACATTACCTATAGTGAATGTCAATGTTCATCTTATTGAAACTTACCCTGCGTGTCTCCAGCTAGAATCAGCAGATATATGTACCCATTCCAAATACACCACCTGCAGTGCCCCATCTCGTCGTCTCTGTGAAATGACACGGGCGAACAATGTTTTAAAAAACCCAGAATAATAAAGTGAGATCATTGAAACACTTCCCGTCTATAAATTCGGAAGTAGTTTCAGTTCTTTTAATATAGTGCCTTGTAACATTTAAACTTTTGTAGGAGAGATATTTATATCTTCCCCGTCTGAAGCATAGTTAGTTTTTTAAAACATTTTCTGGGACAATCAATTTGTTTTGTTTCTTGTTGACCAAAATACCGGCAGGTTTCACAGTAGACGTGGGGTGTTCTTGTGTCGCTTTGAGTGTGATAATCACGTGGTTGTACATATTAGATAACATGTATTCGGGTGAATGCAAGAGTCAAGGGTATAAAAAGTGAATCTATCAAACTATAGATGTACACACACAGCCCTATATTCTGATGTCAAAGTCTGCTGTGGCACTCAACGCACACCGAATTTGTATGTGACTCGATACTTTACACAAACGTTGAATTCGGTTCTACAGCTATATGTAGGTACACGCATATAATATATAATTGTTTTCCATGTCCTTCAAAGTTGACAATATATCGTGAAAAGTAGGGGGCTTCCAATAAAATTGTGTCACTCTCTCTTTAATGAGAAAACTAGTTTAACAGGGACACTTCACTGAGATTTGCATTAGTCGGTGAAAGTCACATGACCATAGATTTTGGTAGATGATGCCCTACTGCCCATCAAGTAATTTACAATGCGCAGTCAAACTCATTTATACCTATTCATAGCGCTTTTTTAAACAGATCAAGAAGCAGAACCGGCAAACCGCGAGAGATTAAACTCTTGTGATAAGGAACAATGCTCGGCAAAGGGAAATTCGTTTGGTCGTGAAGAAGCGACATTGCCAAAATTGGGGTAACTTGAAACAGGATCGCTCGCTACATTGTCATCACCAAATGCAGCAAGATCATTGGGGTTCCTTGAAACCGTAGCGGAAATTTGAAAATTAGGTCGCACTGGCTGGCACTTGTTGTCGGACGCGTTGTCGGTCAGATTTTGCAAAACTGTGCTCAGTTGGTGCTTTTGTTACATGCAAAACATGTAAGTGATATGTATAAATTAAAAGGAGTGTGAATACAAATGATTTTTTTGTTTACGTCAAGTTGGACAGCGAGTATTCTGGGAAAACCCGGAAAGTAGTTCCGGTAAAAGTACACGACCCAGATCGGCTCGAAAAACGTTCTCACACGTATGAACGATGCTTTCATTACTATCGTATGAACGATGTTCACACACGTATGAACGATGTTTTACACGTATGAACGATTTGAAGGGTTCAAGGGAAATGAACATTGAAATTTAGATCACATGACCGCTCTCTCAACCAACCAACGTTGTGTATCTGTGTAAACTTCAAAATGACGAAATTATAATATATAGCATTATCTAAAGTGGAACTATAAATCCCAAATCCCACCCCACCCATACCAGGTTGTATTGCATAGCATCTCTCGGTGGATTCTCCTTCGTCAACAGGTTTTATCATATAAATATTCCATTTCAATGTCAAATATGTTCTCGTCACGATATGGCTGCAATATTGCCGATGTGACGTTAAATAATAACTCACTCACTGACTCCACTCGGTGGCTTCCAGTGAAGTAATTGCATGAGGTGTGTGCATCAGGGGAAATGTTAAGGTGGTTTACTTCCATATTTACATTTACATTAAATTGTCAAAAATGAAACAATGCGAACTGTGGCCGTGGACAAGTGAACCGTCCGCGTAGACAAGTTTATGCTTGTATAGTCAGCATGTATTATCAGCAATATTATTTCCTCTGTGTACAATGTACAATGCATACAATATCCATGTAACTCTACATGCGTAACTGAACTATAACGTATGCCAGAGCACCGGAGGGCATATCTGTTTGTTAACATAAAATATTATATCATTCAATCTTCCTGTGAAATCTCAAATACGGAACTCGAGGAAGTGGTATAATTCATTAACATACTAAAAATGAAAAAGCTAGGCTTTGTATATAGCATGGCAGGACAGACTGATCATGTAGTCGAACTACGGTAAATACTAGATAACGTTACTTACACTAGGCACAGCTGACCAACAATGTGTGCAGAAAATATGCGATGATAATTAAATGTTGTGGTTTGTGAATTAAAGCCCCCACCTTCTCTCTCACACACACACACACACACACACACTCACTGATTACTAGAGAAGTCGTGAAAACGATCGCTATAATATCATAAATCCAATAAGGGTTACTATTAATGTCAGTAATATAGCAGCATTATGTGTATGGTTGTACTAACGCAGTCTACAAACGAAAGATAATCAGTGCATCAAATGTATCTGGAGTATATCTTTTTTTTTCAGCTTTTAGAATGAGATCTAAAGCTATCATTTTTCTATTTCTTAACGATGGGACGTCGTTGTGCGAGAAATGTAACAGAATGAAAACTAAAACAACACACGACCTTATTTCCCAAATATAGGACAAGTTGATTTTATAACTTTTTGATTTACACCCTTGGACTTACAAATCAGGACAACTGAGATGATCGCAAGTTATTAATAAAGAGCCTGTATAAAAAGAAATACAAACACCATTGTACTTCCTCCGGTAGAAAAATACGACCATACACTTGTACATTTTATAAAGTCTTTGCATGGCATTCAGGCGTGATGCACTGTAACACACACATAAAGGGGAATCAGTGGGATGAGGAACCCATTACAGAAGTTTGATAGATGATGAAGATACACAAAGGCATTCTGCGCTGAACCTCAGCAAAGTACAACCTTCCTATATATGATTTCGTTTGAAGAGAGGAAATATGGCCTAAAAAGGTATTCGTATACCTGTTTCATGTCTTTAAAGTTGAACATCGAGCACAGTGGGCATTTTCGCCTTCCTGTTGTCAAAGAAAATGTATTTGTGCTAGATGTTCAACGTTAAAAACATGAAACAGGTATCTGAAATATACTAGATTCGTTTTATTCCTGTATACATACTAAAACTAAACACAATATACTGCGGATGTGTTAGTATTTGTTAAGATCTAGATTAGAGTGAGTGAGTTATTATTTAACGTCACATCGGCAATATTGCAGCAATATAGTGACGAGAACATATTTGACATTGAAATGGAATATATGTATATCATAAACACCTGTCGATGAAGGAAAGTAAAACAACTAGAATATCACAGTTAAAATTAAAACTAGCGTGGAAAGTTAAAACTAATAGCACTATTTGGACGATACAATATAGAAACAGGCTATAGATCGCCAACAACAGAAGGTAGATCACCATACTAGGGACCGTGGGGACTTACAGTACCTTTGCTACCTCATGGACTGGATTAGTTTACATCATCCTTCAGCAGCCGGCGATTGTAGCTCTAAGTCTGAATTATAATTAAATCCTGCACAAATTCTACGCTTCTGCAAATCCTGGGTAAGTTTGAAATTTACTTTAGAGAGTTTTGGGACTTTACGTGCCCTTCCGGAGGACAAGAATTTTACAATACTTTCACCCCTTGAGGGTACAGCTACTAACAATCTGAGTTATTAATTTTAAAACTCTGCTAAATCATAAAATATTTATCTATTTTACAAATCATCAGTTATAGCAAAATCTTAATTCCTTTAAAAAAATGCAATAAATTAAATGAGAGAGCTTATATTATTATTAAAAAGATCAACTAAGAAGTTCGTGGATTTTGAAATAGTTATCAGCCCTTTGCGATTGGATATTAAAACACAGTCAAATAGGAACATGCTTGACCGTGATTCTTTCATCACAAGGGTGGCATAACTGACGATCCTCACCACCAATAGGTATTCATGAGTATATCTTGTGTGTGTGGCCAATACGGCATCATCGCATGCGATGATCCTCTTCAAACCTGGACTGACAACCCAAGTAGGTATAAACAATATAGGGTTTTATTTCTCATTTCATTTTATTGATACCTTCTTTGAGTGTCCCACTCTTCTTCTGCATCAGATCGCGGATATAGAATTACAATGCTAACTTTGTAATCAGAGTATGGAATAAAGTGGTATCATAGATTTGTTGAAGGTGCTGCTTTAAAGCACCAAGATCAACCAGTGTATTCCCAGAAATGACAGCATTAGGCTGGATAACCAGCAAAGACATGATGTTGCAAAACTGGCCAGTAGCAAAAACATATACAATTCAACAGTTTCAATAAAAGTGGATGTTTACAAGAAAAGAGTTTTACCAGCCTGAGAGGCAATGAAGAGAGAATCGGAAAAGATTTCATAGCATTGTTTATATTTTACGGTGTTTATTAACATGGTAAAGAGCTGTTAATATAGCGTTAGCTTCTGCTGTGGAAAATAGAGCTGATTATTTGGCAGTCGAGAAGATATTGTTCTTGATCCAATGACGGCGGGTAATTTACCACCGCGCCATCATCCTTGGACCACATCTGTAAATAACAAGGATTTGTATGCATTATAGTTATTTTTATAAATTAAGATTTTATTCTTGCTTCTATGTTAGCAAATTCATTAGTTTCCAGGTTTCTCAAACTTTGTCAAGAGTGAGGTCAACTCTTGTATCTCGGCGGCTGCCAAGGAGGAGGAAGAAAGTAGACGAATTGGGAGATATATTTTTCAATAACAATGCCGGCAGCAGGAAATGAATAGTTTAATTCTGAGGCCCAAGAGGTGGAACAAGAGAAGATTTCTTTGTTGTATAAATCCCTCACAGAGGGAGTAAAGAAGACAACAAGTATGGCAGGGAGTTAGATTTGTTAGAATTTCGTTTTAAAATATATCGTAAAGATAGTTTTGCCATATGGCGTTATGCAAGAGATAGGCTCATCTTGCCCTTAACGTAGAAAACTGGTCAATAGGAGTCCCAAACACTTCTCCTCTGGACAACCTTGGATTGGTGTACCATTACCACAAAATAGTTTTGGAGTCTTTATGCGGTTTAAACAACTTGTTTTGGATTTAGCAAAATTTAAAACTTCGTTTTCAAGTGACCATTTATGAATTTGATTGAGACATAGTTGTAGTTGCCTCTCTACTGTATGCATATTTTTACTAATGACAAGAGAAACATTAAAATCATCCACGAAAAGTGATCCATCAACTAGAATCATTTTGTTTGGAAGCCCTGGACAGGCTGTTTTATTTTAATGCTGTTTAATGTTACAGACAAAAATGGGACACCCCTGATCCACAGTTAGCAATGGCTTGAACCGGGGTTGAACCCACTCGAGACTTGAAATTGCCTGTTTGTTAAATATTGTGTGAAATAAATGAGGGTAACTGACGTCTCAAACCGAAATCATGGAAATCCTTTAAAATGCCAAACCCTGCTTCCAATGTAATCATGCTCCAGATCGAAGAAAATTGATACTACGTGTTGTTCACATTTGCTAACAGCATTCTTAACAAAGGATTCTAATCGTATCAAATGATCAATAGTACTTCGGCTCTTCCGGAAACACATTGAATATCTGGTAATAACATCGCTCTGCTCTAAATACCCAAATGATCTATTGTTCACTATACGTCCTATTGCCTTTTACAAACGCAAACTGGTTAACGATATAGGGCGATAATTTGAGGAGTCTATATGATCCCAGCCAGGCTTCTAAATGGGGACTACAATGGTATTACGCCATGAAGGAGGAAATTCTCCAGACGTCCATATATTTATTCAATATATCTAAAAAGTGTCATAAAGAGATGGTTCCGGTAAGCAGTTTCAGTAGCTGGTAAATGTATATTGTCATCACCCGCTGCAGTGTATTTTTGCTTTGCTTTGTCGAGTTTTATAGTTCCGAAATTCAGGGAGATAATTTCATGATGAAGAGTTTCTGGAAAATTCTCACCAAGAGTTTATTGGCAATATCACACTTACCAGTTATTAATTTGTCATCTTTAAGATGATGATGAACAGAAGATTTACAACCTTTTTCCTTTTATTCTCTGAATCATATTCCACACCTTAGACATGGATGTGCTCGAAATGAATGTTAGTGACATATTTCCTCAAGACTGGCCCTTGTTTTGTTATAAGCACGTCGTGCCTTGGCATTTGTAATTTTAACATTATTTAAGTGATGAACTGTAGGATGTCTGCGGAAGATACTTTCCTGCTTTCTTCCTACACTTCCTTGATTGTTCATTACTAAACCATGGCTTTACGAATATGAGGAGTTGCAGAGGACTTAGGAATTGACTGGTCAGCAATTTCATTCAACAGAGATGAAAACAACTCTATAGGATCTGGGTACATTTTAAAATTGTCCGATATTAATTTATCCATACACAATGTTTCATACAAAAGACCAATTTGCCTTCGTAAAATTCCATCGTGATAAAGGTGGTTCATCATCCCGGTTTTTATAGCTTTAGGAAAGTTGGGAAGTGATCACTTCCACAAAGGTCATCATGAACGGACCATTCAAATTCGTTGTAGACAGTTGTATCAACCCAACGGACAGATCAAAGAGTAGAATAAGTTCCTGTAGGTGCTTGAAGATCCTCATTAAAATACACAAACAATTATCATATAAAGCTTTGTAGATCTGCCGGCTGTATGAAGTCGAAGAGGGTGGGATATACAAAGAGCAGAGTGTTAAGGCAATGTGAGAATGTTAGCCGAACTGCAACAGCCTGAAGATTGGTAGTGAGCGGAACAACGCACTATGCTTGACAAACCTGTCTTACCAAGATGGAGGAACCTCCAGTGACATTTGCACCTGGAGGAAAGTGATTATACAAATTGTATTTTCTGATATCACATTTGTCTGTGTCTAAAGATATGTTTCTTGTAGATACATTGCTGATGATGGTGTAAAATCCTGTATTAAAATCTGTAAATCGTTAAAAGAAGTTATTCCTAAACCCCTCTACACGTTCCATTGGATTATGTTGGACGATTGAGTCATGGTGGCTCAATCGGTGAACGTTCACGTCGTGAGGGCGGATTCCTATCGCTCTGTGACGGAGGGGTTATGTCCATATCAAAGGCTGCAAAGGAGTTATGGACGACTATCTCTGAAGATGAAGGGTTTTGGTTGCCTGTTTTCTATTTATTTTTTCCGTTTCATTTCTGGTCAAAGGTTGTACAGAAATTTTGGATCTGCTGTGACTGATAGACTAGGGCATCAGGTTCATCGTCATCAATTTGAGAAATGATTCACAGTTTGAATTGAAGACTTTAGCATTTTGACTGGTTTTGCACACAGGACATAACCTTGAGGAGCTACATGTTGACCTTTCCAGTTTCCAGCCACACTGTATTTCAGCTGAGCAGTCAGTGTTCTCGTGTCCATCTCCACAGCGGTGACACACAACAGATCTATTGCAAGATTTGGAGCCATGTCCAAATATCTGACACTTAAAACATCGCAGCGGATTAAGGACGTACACATTACCACTCCGATGTTGGCTTATAACTTTCCAGCTTTTATTGATTTCGGCAGGATACCGACAATGAAAAGGTGAATAAATACGTACTAGACGGAACGATGTCACCGTGCGCTTTGTGTTTTCGATGTAAACGTTTGGCTGTGGTCACACCTTGGTTTTCAGTTCAGTTGCGATTCCTCCTCAGACATGTCGGACAGGCAACGTGCTCTGCTGAACAATGCCACGGCGGCAAAGAAATCAAGGTTTTATTGCATGAACCTACCTTAACTGTCACGCCAAATGTTTTCCCAGTGATAGCAGGATTGCGATTATTGTGAAAAAGGCACGGGTTTTTCGCATTTACTATCTACGGAACTAAGTAAATTTAAGCTGTGAAGAAGTGTAGAAATATCTGTTACGAGATAAAGTTCGGCCTAACTACAGTCTCTCGATTGGTAGAGAGATAGGAAACATTAAAAAAGGATTTTACTGAAGAGATATTAGTGCAGAAATGAGCAATGCGGGTTATTTTTCAAAGAGTCCGAGAAGAGACTTATTTTAGAGCGAGACCATGGCTTTATGCAAATTGAGTACAATGCGATGATATTGTATAACAAATGACACTTTTGAATGTCCATTTTGAAATTAGACTTAGCTTCATAATAAACGACAGCAGACGTAAAAAAATAACTAAAACTTAATACTGGAAACTATTAAGGATATAGATACCATTGAGTCTCACTATCACTATAAAAAGAAACAGGTAGGAGGGTCGTCTCAAAAGCAACACTAAGACGGTCGTTGTTGATTGTAGTTAAGGATCGGGCTTGGGGATAGAGATATTAGCTAAGATTAGAAAATCAGTCGAGACATCATTCAATACACATGAAAAAGCATAAAAGATATTTGAGATGACCCTTGTGTCTGTGGGTAGCGCGTGCATTTCATGCCAAGTGGTTGACGGTCCGTCGTCATACCTGGCTAGCAGGCGACCTCATTGCCATCTATAGTCTGATCTATTGTTTTCAGCAGCTGTTCGTATTTTTTTCTAAGTTTTGCCCGATTTTACGAGTAAACCTGTTTTTATGGATATCCCTATTCACGTCCCACTGAACGCCCAGTTAGGCCGATGTAGGTTATTTCGACATATATGCTATTTTGCTGTATGTATAAAATTAAAGGATACAGAGTAACAGCCTAAAAACAGTTTTTCTATTTCCGACAGTACTATAGTGGACCTTAGTTAGGTGGCAATAAAGCCTGGGCATGGGTCTCACAAACTATGATACATAATCCAGGGCCAAATCCGGGACTCGGACCGCAGCGAAGAACGACTTCTAGCCAGCGTCTGGAAACAGAGTTGGCTGGCAGGTAAGTACATGCAACTTTGACGATTAAACTTCACAGGAAACCTACAATATCTGATCTATTTTCATTATTGATCTTGGCAAAGAAAAATCAGATAAACATTTTAGAATAAATTTTTATATGAATTAGACTTTTTTAAAACCGATTTCCCATTCATGTTTTGATCATATTGGCCTTGGAGAATGGGTTCACATGCATTTATTTAGTGTTTCAATTTGTATCACTGACGGAACGCAAAATTCTGTGTTTACTTCGGGTGCCAGGCATTTCCACAGCCATAAACCATCCGTGCCAATTTACACTTCCGGTTTTATCTCAAGCCCTATATGGCTGTGCTCATGAATCGATGTTAACGATGATACCAGAAACGTGAGCGTATCCTGCGCATAAACATATGCAATGGCTCGTTATGTCTTGTCATCTCACGGGTTGCGGAATACAGTGACACAACATCTTGTATCAGTTTCCACATTTATTCCTTCACTATTCATTCATTTGGAGGACATCTTGTGGAAATAATAGAAGTTCAGCCCAAGATAACTTCCTAAGTAGCTTGTCAAGCGATGATCATGAGTTTCGACATTAGGTGGACAAAACTACCATCAATAGGAAACAAACAGTTTGGCCACAATTTGCTTCGCTTCCTGTGACTCCATGTGAAATATCAGAACAAATACTTTATACATAGAGGTGAATACCTTCCAGTTTCCCTGTAGAGACATGGCTTATCATCACAGATTAACCAGCTGTTAGATGCACTGAAACCTTGAGTCAGTGATATATGTCTTTAGTCAAAATCTTGATTGATTTTGTTTAAACATATTTTATTCACAAATGTGAAGAGAGATTAGGGACAAGTTATCAACTTAAAATACCCGCTCCCTAATATTTACATGCATACATTAGTAATTATATACATGGCAAAATCTTTACACAGAGTTGTCTGGGGGAGATGCTCTTCTCATGGTCCCTGGTATGGTGATCTACCTTCCAGTTGTTGGTAATCTATAGGCCATTTTTATACACCCTTGTCCTAATTTGAAATCCAATTTTAGAGATAGATGCTAGTTTTTAAATCTTGATACTGTGATATTCTAGTTTTTTCTGGTTTTGCTGTCCTTCGTTGACGGGTTTTGATAATTTACATGTATTTATGGTCAGTTTGAAACTTGTTTTAGTCACGATATGGCTGAAATATTGCCTATGTGAGCTGTAAATCTTAACTCACTCACATGAGGCAAAGAGCGACATACCAATACCAGCTGAAAGTGACCGTGAGACCGTATTGTCACGTTGTCAACAGAACGTTATAGTACTAATAATCATTAGTTGCCGAAGGTGATAAAGGGTATGGGACCGCCTTTTGTGATACTTACAGAGACCCCATTGTGAGCTTAGAGTTTAGCCATTGTATTATCCACTTATTCGCTCCAATCCACAGCCCTTCTTATATTATCAGTGAAATAAGCATGCTTGCTGTTTTAATAACACCAAGAACATTGAAGCTTCTTTGCGCCACTTATTGTCACTAAAGGAAATGCGCTGAGCTGACATGTGATGATAACGAAGAGGTACAGCACGTGATGTAACTGGCATACTGTTCAAAGTAGAGATTTGGTAGAACTTATATTCACATGTACAAACGGTCATATGGCGGAAACAGAAAGTCGGTGTTTTGTATTTTACCCAACGGACGATGCACCAATTATGAAAGCAAGAAAAAGCGCTTCTTATTTACAAGCAGGAGTATCATTTTAATAATGATGATTATGCACGTCGGGTTTCACGTGCTTGCCACTACTGCAAGAGATACTGTTTTATTGTTCGAGAGAGTCCGGGGCGTAGCAATTCGCTATACAAAGCTGCGATGTTTGGCCAATCCAAAACCTTTCTTCTTCGCGGGTCAGAATCCAACTTAGCCTCAGTTTGTATTGCTAAGTTTGTAATCCTGCATACTGGTGAAATATTATCATTTCAGGGATTTCCTCAGGATTAAGGTCAACCGACATGATATATTTGGAATGTTATCAGGGCGTTTTAAATCAGCCAACCCCTCTCACTCATCCTATTAAGGATTCAATACTCCGACCAAAATGTGTTTTATATTGCATGCACAAGACAATGTACTTGTATCTCTCAATCCGTCTAAACTACTGCCTTCAAAGAAACATGCTTGAACATGTGAATAATTATTTACATTCTGAAAAACAGAAACATGTATGCACATATTATTTAGGTTGGGGATCAAGGCATAATCATATCAATCCCCGATATCAGGGGCTGATATAATCATTAAATATAGTAGGTATGTAAACTGATATATTTGCAAATGGAAAATTAAAACAAAATGCTCTCGTTTTCGAACAATCTATCAACATTTGCTGCAGAAGGAGCCAAATTTGAGCCACGTGATTGACATTTACTGTATTGTTATTCAAATGATGACAGGCATTGTCCTATCAAAGATACAAGCCAATATCGTAATTATTATGACGTTGTATATACTGTTTATGGAGAATGGGATCTAGTGATTAGATTATGAGTTTTCTAAAGTATCTCAGTTCGTAATCCACTACATACAATTTACCTTACATGGATCTATACAATTTACCTTATTATATCGATGGAATAAGACACTGATAGCAATACGCAGATCCAGACTCCGGGTTGTAATGCTCGAAGCTCGTCCAGGTAAAATAGATCTGCTTGCTTGGCGCCAAACGCTATTCCAGAAGTGAAAAGCAGAACAACCGACGAAGTCGAGCGTTCCTAGCCCATCCCTTTTCTCTCACGTTTCTGATGGCCGAGGGCCAGGCTGCGGATGCCAGAAGGGCATCCTAACCAATGAAACTTATCTCTACAGGTTGCTTATCTGATCAAACCTGAATAAAGTTCCACCGAGGATCCACTGTATTCTTGCATGTTTAGGCAAGAACCTCTTTATTTCTGATTACTGTACAGAAATTATTTGCGATAGATTGATTATCTAGGCTGGTTAAAGGGAATATTGGATTTAACATTATATAATACATGAATATATCTTCAAGGCGAAGACGCGGAACAAAGGATTATGTTTATATGTGTTGTAATGTATTATCCAGCTGTATGGATGTGTTGTATCCCCTTGCTATCGCACAAAGAAATAATCAAAGGCAAGAGTTGTAGCATTAAAAGGAGTTTGCCGATCTATACCTTGCTGGCTTTGTGAAGTCCCTGTTTCAATTGTTTGATGGTAGACATCGTGAAGAGATGCTACTTTTTGGAAGAAAGAATGCCTGAGTTTTGGATGCGATACTTATACACTGGACCTAAAATGACTTTCGCGCATTTTGGACATAGTATTATACATTTACCGAGGCAATTTGTTCAGCAATAACATAATTGTGCAAGTAGTTACTGAGGAACAAAATAAAGGGATCATTGAAGAGTATAAAGTCTTCTTTATGTTTGTCCGGAATTGTCTTTACAAACTTTCTATCACGTAGATGAAGAAACCTGGAAAAACGGTGAACACTTGCCTTTCTTTCATCGATCTTCTTATTTTTCACTCAATTATGACGCTCGGAGGAGCAAAATGCTGAATAAGACTGCCCTTAGTGTGTTAGGCTTTTTGTTGTTTGTATGCGATTTGTTCGTAATATAACTGTTTTAATATGATTTATGAACGACATCGACCATTGCCAAGTAATGGAAGTAAAATAACTGTGGAACGCCGGCAAGGTGATATCAAGAGCATATCATGATATTGAGAATGTATTTTATACATAGTTTGAGAAATAAAAGAATAAAACCTGTTTGTACATATACGCCGTACGGTGATGGTTAAAGCCAGGTTCCAAAATTCGAATCTGGTGGAAGCTTTCCAGGAAAGTAAACCATCCACGCCACTGCAACTGGAGGTGCCATATCGAAACATCGTCATATGCCGCCTTGAAACCTGGGAGTCGCAGTCTGCTGTTGGCCGACATTTCAACGTTATCAGAGCACCTAAAATCTCGCCTTTGGGATTGTTTCCTGCAAACCAAAGTAAGCCCAAGATCGCCCGAAGCGGCGGTCGAGAGAGTACCACCCAGAAACCAGGACCGCTACATCCGGGTTGTTCATTTGCGTCATCGTCTTGCCACAGCCGTGGAGAGGACTGCACAACGCATCAGTGGTTTTAGAAGAATGTCAACCAAACTGTCCACATTCGATTGCTTGAAGTGAGGATTCGATCAACAGGGCAAGTAAGAAGGCGAAGTCCTGAATCGCTTGCGGTGGTGTCGTAGAGTCCGGAACTGGAACTTGGAAACTGGAGAGGCCAGTCTGTTCAGTGATGCATCACGATTTCTTATTCACCGGCGAGATGGAGACAGCCTGTTTACCATTGAAGAAGTGAACGTTTTGCGCCTGATTGCATTCGACAGGTCGACAGATTCGATGGAGCCAGTGTCATGGTGGGTGTGGGGTGTATTATCCACCACACAAAGATTTGATTTATTGAATCGGTACTAACAAAGTCCTTTTGCATCGTCACATGCTTTCCGATTATGGACCGACAGAGTTGGCTGTGACAACGCTATTTCAGTTAGAACGCGTCACGGTCCGGTACCCTCGCCAATTCTAACTTCACTGTCTTGCCATTACCTCCCCGATCACCAGATCTAAACACTCATGGGATGAACTCGACAGACGTGTAGGACAACGTCAAAACACAAGTCCTCAGACACTTCCACAACTGGCTATCGCATTGCAGGAAGAGTGGAGACGATTTCCGCGAGAGCGACTTCGTCGACTTATCCTGTCACCAATGTCGAAACGGTGCTAAGCAGGAATTGCTGCCAATGGTGGTCATACAAGGTGCTGACTTTGACGCCATCTTGGTGGACTCAAGTAAACAGAAAAAGAGGCGGCTGTTTGTGTTGGCGAACTCTTTGGCTAGCAGACGATTAGAATGTATACCTTTTCACCATTGAAAGTGGCAGAAATAATTGCTCTTAAACTAAAAAGCAATACATTCTTCTAAAATGGCTTATGCGTTCCTACTTCGTTTTGTACAGTGTACTTAATGTAATTCTTTATCCATGTTGATCTTTCAAAATTATATGTACGTCACTGCACAAAACAAGCATTGATCCTTCAACGTGTACAGGATATGCTGTCATTGATGAGAACCCACATTTCACACATTTATGATCCTTCTTCACGTGAGCACACTACTTATGCTCGCGTATGATTTTTTTAATTTCTATGCCTTTTAATTACTATAAAATAACAGCGTCAAAAGTGTCTATACTGATAAGAAATCGCTATCAAAATCTTACCTTCTTTATTGTACGATTCCAATTATGTCATGAGGACTTGAATCACTATAAGGTTAGTGTGATGACACCAGGTGTTCACCTAAGATGAGCGTGTCTTGATTGTATAAGTGGTGAGTCAACAGGTTTCAAACTGCCAGTAACCATTTATTGATTCAATGTATCTGAATCAACAGCATTCGTACTGGCGATTGTAACACAGTGATAGTTTTCTTTGCTTTGAGTCTCCAGGAGGTGTTTGTTTTTATTTGTGAACAAAATAATGTCGAAATATGTTCCTGCTTCTTCTTGCTCGTCAGCTCTCGTGAGCTCTTGGGAAAAACTTAAAATAATTTCCTGCAAGATTGATTATTTCCTGGCTAGACTGATTGACGTCACATGTATCTTCATTGCTAGTGCAGAAATCATCCTTATGAGGAATCGACGTGGACCTGGTAAGTTCTTTCCGTTACATATTTCATGAACAGATTAAGCTAATTCTATTGAGATAAAGTTTCTTTTCATACATTTGTAAAGTCATACACACAAACACATATCAATTTGAGACACTTTGACTGAATAATGTTCTATCATACAAGACAAATCTTATGGATAACAACGTCTTTATTTGTTCTCACGACGTTCCTGGGCTAGTTCTTGTCTCTTCTTCAGTATCCACTCGAAGGAGGGGCAAGAACTAGCCCAGAAACGTCGAGAAGCAATAAAAGAAGCTTGTAGTACACATAGGATTTATCTTA